>NC_056524.1:138562150-138598943 GCF_019175285.1 Sceloporus undulatus | reverse complement strand
CCCCCCCTTAAAAATTATTAAACACTTAAATGTATTAAAATGGGACTATAACAATATATAATTATACTATCCTAAACTAAACCCCAAAACCCCCAGCAATCCTCACCATCAGGGGATGGGGCCACAAGAGGAATAAGGGAAATCGGGGAACCCGGGAGCCCGGGCCGGGAAAACAATTTAATCTGGAAAGACCTGCTGGAAGAGATCCGTCTTGACAGCTTTTTTAAAGCTGTCTAAAGATGTTAACTGACGATTCTCATCAGGCAGGTCGTTCCAGAGCTTAGGGGCGACAACAGAGAATGCCCTCTGAGAGGTAGCCGCAGCCTAGATTTTGAAGGCTGCAGCAATTTCCTCCCTGAGGAGCGGAGGGGGGGAGAGGGGGGATTGTAGGAGGAGCGTCTCTAAGATAGCTTGGACCCAAGCCATTTAGGACTTTAAAGGTGATAACCAAAACCTTGTACTGGGCCCGGAAGCTGATAGGCAGCCAGTGGAGGGACCTCAAGACAGGGTGATGTGGTCCCTCCTGATGTTCCTGAGACAAGCCTGGCTGCCATGTTTTGGACCAGCTGAAGTTTCCAGGTCAAGGACAAAGGTAGCCCCATGTAGAGCGCATTACAGAAGTCGAGGCATGAGGTTACCAGCGCGTGCACAACAGCCTCAAGGTCCCTTACTTCCAGAAAAGGGCGCAGCTGGCGTATCAGCCGAAGCTGATAACAGGCACTCCTGACCGTCACATTCACCTGATTCGTCATCAGGAGCGACGAATCAAGGAGCACCCCCCGACTGCGAACACAGTCACTGGGGGAGAGTGTGACCCTGTCCAGGACTGGAGGTTGTAACCCAATTCTTGGTTTCGGCTGCTACCATGAGCACCTCCTCTTGTCTGGATTCAATTTCAATCTGTTTTTCCTCATCCAGCCCATTACTGCCTGAGACATTCATCAAGAGGGGAGTGCCATCGGAATTCGAGACCACGAACGAGACACGGAAAAATAGATCTGGGTGTCATCAGCGTACTGATAGCACCCAGCTCCATAACTCCGTTTATCTCACCCAGCGGCTTCATATAATGTTAAATACAATCGGGGACAAAATAGCCCCCTGAGGAACCCCACAAGTGAGGCTCCTCTACTGGAGCTACAGTCCCCGAGCAGCACCCTCTGAGACCTGCCCGAGAGGAAGGATCGGAACTACTGCAAAGCAGTGCCCCCGATACCTAAGGCGGTCCAAGAGGATGCCGTGATCTATCGTATCGAAGGCCGCTGAGAGGTCTAAGAGCACCAACAGGGTCACACTCCCCCTGTCTATTACTACCTAACCAGATAACCAGCACATTTCAAGTAAGTGTTTTTCAAAACAAGTTGGTGTTAGACTAGAGATGCTGGGGAAGTGTGAATAAAATCCTTTTGTGATTGGAGTTTTGTTGTTCTGATAAACTAAATGTTAACTATGGTGGGCTGGATAGTCATGACAAAGTGGATAGTAGTGCCACTCATAAAAATATATGTTAAAACATTCATAATGTTTCAGCAGAAGGCTATGAAGTTTTTACTGCTTTCCATACTATGGTGCAAAGTCTCCCACCCATCATGTTTTCATGTCTTATGTTCTGCTGTCCATTCATTCCCCTTTGGTGGGAAGGAGAAGACAGGAGGACACTCTGCAGAGTGTGTCTAACTTTCTGAAGCTGGATTTGCAGAGAAACAGGCATCTTTCTGGATCTGCCAGGAATTCTCTGAAGACTCCTTGGAGGCCAGAATTTCACTCAGTAGGTTTTTATGATGGCATGAGTCTTTTTCACAGCATCAGCACAGTGTGTAAGTGTGCAAGCTCTAGCCAACTGGCATCATTCAGAGAAAATCAAAATTAGGTTATTTAAATGTCCTCTCAGCAGTGTAGGATCTGCTTACGGATAAGCAACTGGGAGAACATCTAAAGGGCACCTACATGTGTTCAGGAATGGAGAAATCAGCTTGACACCAAATTGGTAACAATTTGAAAGGGCAGATGGTGTTTCTGCAGAGATATACAAATGCGCAGACTATAAATTTAGACAGACCTCTTCTTTGAAGCACATCTTGTGAAGAAGGATGTATTTCAAAGATGCCAAAATTATGTCTGTCAGCACAATGTCTTGTGCTCTTAAAAATACACACCAAATATCACTGCTTTCTATAGCAAGCAACATCTTTTGCTGATATTGCTTGTTTGCAGTAGTTGTTTGCTGTACACAATAGAACAGGCAAGAAGAAAACCAATTCCTTCAGGAAGTTAACAACAGAAAGAAAGATACCCAAAGAAAGAGCCAAAACTTTATGACAGAATACTTTTTCTCTTTAAGCCATTTATATTGTAGATGTTCTTCTTAACTCAAAGTGTTTTCCTTAAGTTGTACAATAGATAGGATGAGGACTAAATGTCATCAGGATTTGGACTCACTGAAAGCTCCAGAATATGTTTTCTTCAACATTGAAGGGTTCCCAGAGCAGCTAATGATTATGAACATATATTCCAATGATAGAAGGTTCATACCATAGAAGACTGTTTTTGCACATGATATTCATTTTAATCATATTGCTTGAGATACTATAGTGAGGTTACATAGGGGGCAGTTTGGCTTGAACACTGGACTACAACTCTGGAGATCAGGATTCAAATCCCTGCCCAGTCTTGAAAAAACCACTGGGTTATTCTCAGCCTCGAAAGACAAAAGCAAACTCCCTCTGAACATATCTTGCCAAGAAACCCCTGTGATAGGTTCACCTTAGGGTACCCATAAACTGGAAACAACTTAAAGGTACCCAACAACTACAAAGTGCAAATTTTTACAAGCTGACTTCAATGTCCATTGCACTCTGCACCACATGTGTTGAATGACAATACTGCACAAAGGTAGTGCAACCAACCAAACATATGCTACCACCTGTTTTAGCAGGTACACAGGTTTAGATTGGTTGGGAACACACTTCCATATGCACAATGGCATAACAGAAACAGCTTCACTCCTGTGATTTTGAACACAAGGCAGATGGAAGAATTGAACAAAAATGTCCAACTACTTTCTTATGGGAATTTGTACTTGTGCTAAGATATCAGCAGGATTCCGGCTGTTGGAATACATATCACACAAAATAAACATTTCAAAAATATGTATTTGTATATTAGAAACAGATGTGAACAGAGAGCTACATTGGCGATAGAACTGAGCTGAAAATGTCACCCTATTTCCACAATCCTTCCTGCTGACTTTAACATATAATCAGGGAGACTTTTATATGGGGTGTATGCTTTAGATATATTTTTTAACTTTTATATGTTTTATGTCATTTTCTACTGTTTTTAGCTAGAATGTTTTAATTGTTTTAAATTTTTTATTATAATGATTTAAACAATTTTATCTGTGAGTGATTTGGGTCCCCTTCTGGGAGAAAAGCAGCATAGAAAAGAAAATAACAGCAGCAATAACAACAGCAAAAATGTGGCACAATTTTTCCCTTTCAGGGAGGAGCTGGAGAAATCTCTACATTGGGAAGAAGATGGGGTTTATGGAGAGCATTCTCTCTCTCTCTCTCTCTCTCTCTCTCTCTCTCACACACACACACACACACACACACACAGGTAACATATTGGTAATGCATAAGATCTTAGGTGGAACACTTATGCAGTGATGCACTATCAAAGTGGAGCACTCAACCTACATTTTTAAAAAGAAACACTGAAAGTACATCCTTAAGACAGACAGAACAACTAGACATTATACCATTTCAATCATACTTGGGTTCTGAAAATAAGACCCCTGCTGTGAAAAAAATATATGGACAATTTGCTCCCAGTTCCTAGAAAAAGACCAAGTGTTATTTTTCCTGTTTGATGAATCACACAGCAACAAACTTTGATGAATGTTAAACTTAGGATTTTAGTCCATTCCTTATCAAAACATTCAGGTTGTGTGAGATGATGGATAACTGAGCTCTTATTTTGAATAGGGTTCCCAGAGGTACAGAACTGATTGGTTTGTACTAGGTTTTGGAGAGACCAAATTCATCAAGAATCTATGCAAATGATTCCAAGCCACTAATGTTATTATTCACAATTGGCCCAACCCTTTCAATATCTTGCATTTAGTCAGCTGTTGACTTTAAACAACAGGCATAAACAGCTAGCAGGTTGAGAGGTAATAAACAAATAATTGAATAAAAATAAATTAAAAGGATATACTATAACAGCTAGTAATAATAATTTTGATGATTGTGATAGTGACCAGGGTTATTAAAAGACAATATTTAATATTTGCTGATATCCCTTCTCTGATATTATGAACCCTTTATCAGTGCAATTACTCATGCTGTATAGTAGAAAGCCTATCTTGAAATGTAAATGTCAGTTTCATAGCTCTTACTTATTATAGACACCAATGTGTTTAACATCCATAATTATTTCTGTGAAAATAATTATATCTTACAGAAACCAGAGAACCCTGCTCTGAGGCTATATATATATATATATATATATATATATATACACACACACACACACACACACACACACACACACACACATATATATATATATATATATATATGAAGACCATTACTTGATCTATCTATTTTAGGACTAATAGGTTGCCCTTTCTCAAAGATTTGGGGTGGGTAAAATCAATTACACATGAAACTGTCCCCAAACAGTTCCGCATCAACAAAAGCAATGCTCAGAGAAATTAAGAAAATAAATAAAAGAAGCCAAAGAAGAGACTAAAAATAAAAACAAACAAACAAACAAAAAAAACCCCAAGCAATAAATAATGATCTTCTTCAACATATTTCTCCCCTTACTGTTTTTTTCTATTCACTACACTCCCTGTGTCCCAATGATGTTTGCTATTTATTTTGCAGATAAGAATTTGCACATCAGTCATACAGTGAATCTATGTGAGATTTTCATCTAAACTCTACAGGAGTTATCCAAGATGCTATAATGATTGAGTATCAGCACTCTGGATAGTTCCTTTCCTGTGGTCGCACGAGACTTTGCCGCCGGCGGCCTAGAGGCGAAGTCTCGCATGACCAAAGGAAAGGTTGCGCGAGACTTCGCCGCCATTGGCGGCGGCCTCTAGGAGGCCCGCTGCAGCTGCCGGGGTCCTGCTACAGGGCTCCGACGGCAGCAGCGGGCCTCTGGGAGGCCCATTGCGGTGGCCAGGGCCCTGCAACAGGGCTCTGGCAGTGGCAGGAGGCCTGTTGCCGTCGCTGGGGTCTTCCAACAGGGCTCTGGCAGCAGCATCAGGCCTCTAGGAGGCCCGTTGCCATCGCTGGGGCCCTCCAACAGGGCTCCGGCGGCAGCAGCGGGCCTCTAGAACATTTTTGCCAGCCTCTGATGGGGCCTGGGGCCCCGTTAGGGGCCGGAAAAGAGGAGGAGGCTTCCAGCGCTGGCGGCCCCCACCGGCTTTTTTGCTGGCCTCTGACGGCGGTCCAGCATGTGGCTCCACCCCCAGAGGGTGGAAGCCCCCCCCCCCGCGGCTTGGGCCCCCCCGTTGTCTGAAGGACAGCAACCCGGCCCCCGGCTCAAAAAGGTTGCCTACCCCTGCACTAAATTATGTTGGCTCTTTTGGTACTGTTAACCGTATTTATACTTTCTGTTTTTCCCAAACTTGGAACTCAAACCGAATTTAGGTTCTTAGTGTTTAACTTCTGAATGAAATATTTTAATTATAAGATCATAATTAAAAATTGGGAATTAAGCTATTTCTTTGCGAACATTTATTTATTTATGGTATTTATACCCCGCCCTTCAGTCCTAATGGCTATCAGAGTGTCTTACAATTATTATTTTTAATTAGATGGTTCCCTGCCTTCAGGCTTACAATCTAAAAGACACGACACAAAAGGAGAAAGGAATGGTGGTGGTGGGAAAGGGGATGAGGTCCAATGTTTATTTTCTCCCTCTGAGGCCTGGACCAAGGCAGATGGACTGGAGGGAGGGCTCTTCTTCTTCAGGCTAGCCTTGGTGGAACTGGGCCTGCCTGGTCACTCCCTCACAGGTCGAAGGATGACAGTTATGGTGGGAGGAGTCTCTTCCTTCAGGCTAGCCCTGATGGAGCTGGGCCTGCCTGGTCACTCTCTCTCAGGCCAGAGGATGACAGTTATGGAGGGAGGAGTCTCTTTCTGGGAACAAGATGTAAAGGGATACACAGACATTTTTAGTATGTGGGAAATGTGTTTTATTTTTAAAAGTTAAGTATACAAATTTTGATGAATGACTTTACAGTCTGGAGGTTGCAACAATAGCCTCCAGCCATTATTCCTCATCAAAACAAGAATCCTCCAAGAAACCTCTCAGTTTGCATTGCAGCCCTTAGCAACAACATCGGAATAAAGTAAAATAACATAAATTTGCAAGTCTTTGACCATAAATTAATAACTGCAAAAGAAACTAGAATACAAAGGCCTATCATGGGATTATTTTGATTTATATTGGAAGATGCTCAACTGTAATTACCTAAGGGGAAACACTGTGTCATTCAAGCAAAACAGGCATCTTGAAACTAGGTCTTCTCAGTTTGTACAGACAAGTCATGCTCAAGAGGGTCATAAAACAACTTTAATGGGAATTAGCAATTTGCCAACTGCATGTTGAGTCATCTAATTGTTGTTTATGATTTAATTACTGTGATAAAAGTAGTAAAAAAGGATTAAACCAGATTTTAAGAGTGGCTGAAAATACTCGCATTAAATTAAGAAAAGATCACTAAATTCACTTTGATTGGCTATTAAGACCTATTCTGGGGTTTTACTTATCATAATAAAAGAAAGTTTTGTTTTGGGGGGAGGAGAAACAAAATGGCCTCTCTTTTACACACACAGGTCCCCAAAGAAAACATGACATGTTTTGTTTTTAATGAGGATACTTGAAGTTTTTCTTTTAAGTATTCCTAATGTTAGAAATCCTGTATTGGAGTTGCATCTCTGTAAGTGGTTTTACACATGTGGAAATGAGAACTGGGCAGCTTTGTTGCATCTGTGTCCAGGAGAGGGGTACTATCATGATACCATTTAGCAGAGCTGGCGAAGTGCCTGACTAGCATTGTGCAGCTATGCACATCAGGCTGTCTTGCCAGAGTCCCAATATACACCTTCTCAATTCACTAGCTGAGATTCTTACCACCTCTGCTACTTAGGGGTCATTCAGACACACACACACACACACACACACACACAGCAAAACAATGAGAATAACCTTATTCACACATTCTGGGTTTGTTATCCACAGTGTGGAACCACATCTTGGTACATCTCTGCATTCTGTTGCTCACATGTGCCAGCACTGGAAAAAACATGGAGTCAGCAATGCAATGCAATGTGTTAGAAATGTGTTCAAGGCATGCAGAGTTTAATTGCTGTTCTATTTGGGTTGATTATTCACCCTGCTGATGATGCAAATCTTTTTCCTAAAACTTAGGAAGATCCCCCCCCCCCCATTGATTATCTTTGTTAAAGTGGGTTTTGGAGAGCCCCCCTTCCCCACAGAAATCCCCCCCAAATCTTAAGCGGGTGCTTTCGATATGCATGTGAACAACCAAGATTCAACCTCGATTCATCCTGGATTATTTTCACTGTCTGAATAACTCCTTAGTACAATATATGTACAGTCATGGTAAGTAAAAGGTGACCTAGGATTCTAGCCTATTGAACTCCATAAGAATTTTATGTACAGCAGTGTGTTGCTAAAGCTTACATTCATAGTAACTTACATTTAGACAGTTAATTTGCTTTGGCGAAAAAGACATAGTGCTTGTTGATAATAGCAGCTGTGATGTGTTCTTTAACCACAGTTTAGTTAGTCACTACTTTGGTCTGTGGCAAAGCATGTCAGGGTTTTGTTTTGTTTTAATGATAAAGTCATTCACCAGTGGAATTCTGTCTTTCTCTATAAGAAATATCTTGGATCAATATTTTAACCTACTCCTTGCCTCTTGCCCTTCCTCCTTCTCTCTCTCTCTCTCTCTTTCTTTTGCAAAATACTTTTACATTACAACATATAAATATTAAAGAAGAAAGAACATAACAGTGAAAAAGAAATATAGGTCTGTTATTTTAAGAAAGCAAGATTTCCCTTTTATTTTAAACACTGGCAATGTAACAACTACAAATAATTTCAGTAAACAACATTTGAATCTCAGTAAAAATTATAAGTATGGCCATCCCTGATGCATTTCCCCACCCCCAAGATAGCTGGACAAGACAAGAAACACTACATAATTCAAAGTTCAGTGTATTTACAGTTTAATAGTTGTGCTTTAACATTGTTCTACTGGAATCTGCTCTTTCCAGTTGCTAATAAAGTTAAATATTATCGACTCATAATGCAATTCTCTATATTTTACTTAGAAATAAGTGTCCAACCTAACAGGGCAATTCTAACTCCCAATTCCCTCCCACTGAAACCAAATGGAAGGAATACATCTATTTCAAGTGCAGGCCTGGCACAAATCAGGGGCTAGTTTGGGAAGAAATCTGGGAACCAGAAGACACCAAAGTTAATGAGAAGGAGCCAGGCAACAGCTTTACCGTGGGCTGGAGCAGACAGAAAGGGAAAAGCTGTTCAATCTTGATTTCCCCCCAAATAGGTTGAAACCCCATTGCCCACACAGCCCAGTCCCAAGGTGAGCTGAATGCACATGGCCCAGCCGCACAATGCGGGATCAAGCAGCACCAATGGGTAATTTTTCTTTTGTTGCCTCTCAACCATACATGCACGCCATCTCACAAACACACCACTGGCAACCCCCAAGTACCTTCCATGCTCACCCAGATGCTGTCCCATTGGATGGCTGCTCCTTTAATTGTTCACACACAGTCACATGTGCTCCACTTATACAGGGCATTGGTTTCAGAGTGATACATTGGAAAAGTACAACCTTTTCAACATGCCCCCTTCACCTCATGCCCCCTTGTTGGGCTGTCTATTTTGTGCATATTGTAATTATTGGAGTTGTCGCACTTACAGTTTTTTGCTTTGCCACAGCCCTGCACTTACTTTGGGGTGTTTGTTTGCAGGCACAAAGATGAGTATCTTCCCCCTTGAGTCAGACTATCCCAGCTTCTCTTTGCTCTACCTTTTAGCCTCAGAGCATGTCTTCAGTCCATTTTCCACATGCTTTGGAAGTGTGCATCATCTAAACATACTGCCTTCAATGCGGTTGGAATCTGTTTTATTTTGCCCATTTGTTTCACCCTAGTGCGAGGAAAGTTGTTCTTACTTATATCTGTATCATCATTAATTTTATTTCTTTCTAATTGCCATAGTTATGTAGCTCTTGATAGAGAAACAAAAGTTTCCATCATTAAAAGAGAAAGTACACATGTGGCCAAATGTTTATACTGCTATTTCAGCTTTAATGCTTTAAGTTATAGCCTTACTGCAGAAGCAATCTGAGTGTGGGTGGCATGGCTGGAGAACTTCTGAATACTTTTTAAAAACATATATCTTTATTCAAAAAGAGACAAAACAAAATACGTAGCATATATAAGTTTCACAATGCATTTTTCTTAACACACAAAGACAAAACAATAGCCATACAGATTACACTTCTTACCCAGCTTACACCCACCTATCTAACCTACAATAAGACATCCACACCCCTATCCACACATACACCCACACCCTCACCCATAGTGCTATTTTAAACCAATAAAACAATAGAACCATAGAATAATACATCCATGCAATTCTGACATTCATCTAACACTCATTATTTCTTTGTTTGCATCTTTAGTATTTACAACTGAGTTTTTCTTTCTAATAAAGATTATTTTAAAAAATATCAAAACTAAGCATATACTGATTTCTTTCTCTTCTTATGCTATACCTCTTTTGTACTTTGACATTAACATTTCATCCTCTTTTATTTTTACCAGGAGCCCTGATGGTGCATTGGTTAAATGCCTGTCCTGCAGCCACTCACTCAAAACCATAAGGCTGCAAGTTCAATACCAGCAAAAGGGCTTAAGCTCTACTCAGGCTTGCATCCTTCCAAGGTCACTAAAATGAGTACCCAGATTGTTGGGGGCAATTAGCTTACAGTTGTCAACTGCTTAGACCCTGTTAGCTCAGTATGAAGCAGTATATAAATAAAGCTGTTTGTGTTCCCATAACAACTGGTTCTCCCAATTTCTGTGTGAGGTATTCTAAGCATTTCTCCCATTTCCCTGTATATTCTTTGGACTGTCTTCTTTTAAATTTTCTAGATAACTCATCAATTTGTAATATATCCATCACCTTAAATAACCAATCGTCTATGCTTGGAGCACATGCTTTTTACTAATTATTGGCATACACCATTCTTGAAGCTGAATTCTGAATACTTTTAAGTTCCTTGATTTCATTCCTGTGTGTAGCTGATCCACCAATGGAAACATTAACATTTCCATAACTTCAATGTATTCCATAGTTTCTGGCTGGTGATACCCTAAAAGGTAGAGGGGGACACTGAGGAGCCTCTCCATTAGTGCCAGTATCTCTTTGAAAATGTGTGGAAATTCCAGCTTAGAAGGATGCCTGCAAGAAGAGGACATCTTTTCACTATGTATACCAGAGCTAATTGCAGAAGGTATTCCTGTTTTAGTTATTAGAAGGTAGTGGTTTGTGTGTTGGATGATGACTCTGGAGACCAAGGTTCAATTCCCAGCTCAGTCATGAAACCCACTAGGTGACCTTGGGCAAGTCACACTCTGTCAGCCTCAGGGAAAGGCAATGGCAAATCCTCTCTGAACAAACCTTGCCAAGAAAACCCCAGGTTAGGTTAACCTTAGAGTCATCATAAGATGGAAACAACTTGAAGGCACACAACAATGACAACATCTAGAAAGGTGTAAAGGTGCATGCAAACATTCAAAAACCAGTGCAACCTTAAGAACTATACAAGGCTATCAGAAAGAAAGATATGGAAGGTTGAATAGAGAGGGATGGGGAGTTAAAGGGGGCAGTAATTAGCAGTCCTAAAGAAAAGTCCACAGAAAGTGGAGAGTGGCTAAGACAGCATTTGAGGTTTACATAGTGAGAGGAACAATATAGCTAGCCTGGGGGGCGGGAGGTATTTATATCCCATTTCATACTGTTGAGAAGTGTTTGGTGCAATATTTGATGTGACAAAATTCTTGATGGCTTTCCCAGGGAACTGACAAAAGGATCTGAAGCAGCTGATGGCTTTAGCTCTGGAGTGAAAGACATTGATTAGATTTGAGACAATCCATAGATGATTGACCAGAATGGAGACTGCAATCAAGAAATCAGAAGAATGGGAAGGACAGCTATGAAAGAACTACATAAGATCTAAAGTACAAAGATATTCAATTGAACACTAAAACTAGCATTGTTCAAGTCATAGTATTTTCCATTGGCATGCATAGATGTGAAAGCAGGATGTTTAAGAATGTGAATAAAAAGAAAATAATTTCAGTTGGACAAGAGTGCTAGAGACAAGTGCTAAAGAATATTGTGGACAGTCAAAAATACAAATAAATGGGTCCAGGACCAGATCAAGGCTGAAATCTCCCTGGAAGCCAAGATGATCAAACTGAGTCTGTCACACTTTGGCCACATCATGAGAAGGCATGAATCAACAACAAAGACAATAACAGTAGAGAAGATCAAAAGTAGCAGAAAGAAAGGCAGACCATATTTCTGGACTCACTCAGGGATTTAATAACAGACCTGAATCTGTGGGACCTAAGCAGAGTAGTGGAGGATAGGGGTTTTGGAGTTGTCTCATCCATAGAGTTGCCATGAATCAGGAGTGAGTCAAAGGTAGTTAAAAACAACAACAATAACAACAACAATGACTTGATAGTTGGGCAGGAAGGGTGAATGGGAACATTTCATGACGTAAGATGAAGGGCATGGTCTGATTGCTTTGTGATGAGACTCCCTTTTCTCCATTGCAAGAGGAAATGCAAAGTGACCGAGTATGTGTGTGAGGTGCTCAGCAAAATGATTTCCTTGTACTTTGTCTCACACATGTCTTCAAGTCAACATGAGTACTAGTTTCCCTATGTCATTGTGGCTTCAGAACATAAACAACACTAGATGTTAAATATCAAAACACATATCCAATGGAAGCGGTGTAGAGTGTGATAACACAGGTCCTTGGATGGCAGACAAGCCTTACTTGAAGCTTGACTGGATTAACAGAATTTACCAGAATTTGTGCTGTAAAGATGTCACTTTTGGAGCCTGAGAATACCTCCATACCACATTGTGGCACCAGAGCAGGGACGTAGCCAAGGGGGGGGGGGGGGTCCTTGGGGTCCGGACCCCCCTTCCATTAGAAAAATGAATGGTGTGTGCTGCTGCACCGTCACACCCAAGCCCCATTATAATGGTGGCACTTAGTCTGGACCCCCCCCCCTTCCTAAAATCCTGGCTACGTCCCTGACCAGAGTATGCCTTTGTAGGGGAACTTCAGTCAATATATGAAGGGGAATTTATGTAGGTAACAAAAGATGGAATTGTGAAATCTAATAACCTATCCAGGTGCCTTCCTACTTGTATCACTGCAGAAAACCAGTATGACATTATGCTTCGGACATGGTCATGCAGAACACATGGATGAAGTATTTATAACATGGGTCAAGCTGTTGATTATATTTTGTACCTCCTGTTTCAGTCATGACACCTATTGTTTTTGGTATAACTACATGGAAATAGTGAGATATGTATATTTCATATACCGATGTTATGTAATGTTTGTCCCCATTTTAATTTTAAAAATGTGTATGTGATGAGAGGATTGCATATTAAAGAATAACCATTGTTGTCATGTAATGGCCCATTTCCCTTTGGAAAAATGAAACAGTTTAATTGTAAATGCTAGCTTTCACATGCAAGTAGAACAAAAAAGGGTAGTAGAAGTAAGACTGAAATGAACATGAAAGCAATGTAGTTGACAATATAAATACCAAAACTGATAGATCACAGCACTTACAGGAACATAAAATCATGCTGAAAACATAATTATAGCTGTTTATTACAGACCAAAGAAATGGGAGTAGTAAAAGCAATCAGATAAGACATATTACAGAGGAATTTTTCTGAGCCATGCATGGTTGCTGCTGTATAATCATGTGTTTGTGTGCGCACTAACACAGTTCAGTAGATGTTATGTTGTAGCACTCATGTTTTCCATGGCCAATCATTATATACTTCTCTTTTGGGGATAAAATTAGAAACATTTGATGCAACCTATAAAAGGCTATTTGTGACATGCCTTTTAAAGCAGATATGGGAACTGTGAGGTTCATAGGTCAAGGACATTTTTATGAATTCCAGATCTTTCCTGGGGGTGCTTCTTGATTCGTCGCTTCACCTTACAGCTCAGGTGAACGCAACGGTCAAGAGCACCTGTTATCAGCTTCGGCTTATTTGCCAGCTGTGCTCATACCTGGCCCAGAGGGACCTTGAAATGGTAGTACATGCTCTGGTAACCTCTCGATTGGACTTCTGCAATGCGCTCTACATGGGGCAACCCTTGTACCATACCCGGAAGCTACAGTTGGTACAGAATATGGCAGCCAGACTGGTCACTGGTACTTCCAGGGCCAGTCATATTACACCTGTACTTAAAGATCTGCATTGGCTGCCCATTCGCTACCGGGCGCAATACAAGGTGTTGGTTATAACCTATAAAGCCCTACATGGCTTGAGCCCAGGATACCTTGAGGACCGCCTCTCCCCATACATTCCGCCCCGCACCCTCAGAACATCTGGGCAGCAATTATTGAGGATACCAGGGGCTAGGCTAACCTCCACAGCAAGGAGGACATACTCCATCATTGCCCCGACCCTCTGGAATACGCTGCCCACAGAGCTCCGCTCGGCCACCTCCCTGGCCCAGTTCAGGAAGGAATTAAAAACCTTCCTGTTCCACAAGTTCCAGCTAGTCTTCCCCCCCTCTGACAGCAATAGTAGCTGGCTGACGGGGTTTTATTACTGGTTTTAATAGTTTATTGTATCTGTATTGTTGTTGCATTTGTTTTGATTTGCTGTTGATGTATTATATTGTAATGTCTTTGATTGCTGTTCACCGCCCTGATCATTGGAAGGGCGGTATACAAATAATTTATTATTATTATTATTATTATTATTATTATTATTATTATTATTATTCCTTTCCTGGACTATTGTTGGACTCTACTTCCCAAAATTTGGCCAGGAATGATGAATTACCATTCCTGGAAATTCTGGGAATTAGCAGTTTTCCTCTAACTTTGTTGCATGTCCCCATTTAGTGTTTTTCAAAACTGTACATGAATTCCTAGTTATCTCTAGTTTCGGGGGGAAAAACTGCAGATAAACTGTATTTGCAATGGGCCCTAGAATGAGTTGCCAAGTGACAAATTGACCCCTGTACCCCAAGAGCTTATCCAACTCTCTTTTAGTCAAGGGATCCTCTACTGGAACAGTGCTTCCCACATCAGCATGGCTCTAAGTTTCAAGGGAGGTGATGCTAGCATTAGTAGGAGCTTCACAACCCTATCCAACATGGTCTAAAAATAATACACTATTAATGAGACTGAGCAGCAAAGAGGTGTAGCTCACGCTTAGGGCAAGCAGTCTCTGAAGGTACATATTAGTTAACTAAGCCAGGAGTTGAGGATATATTTGCTATCAGGGAAACAGAGGATGCATTTCACAGTAGTTCTCCCCAGAGTAAACAGTGCCTTCACTTTGATTAAGAAAATTAGAAAACTGTTAGCTATTCCATATTCTTGCTGTTAATATAGCTGTGGCCTTAAACTCCAGGGGCTTTTTCACACTAACCAAATTACAGCACTATGATTCCATATTAACTGCCATATGAACCCTGAGGTTTATAGTTTGGTGAGCCACAAGAGCTCTCTGGCTAAGAATATATTCCCCTAAGCTTGGTGAGTCACACACTCTCAGACCCAGAAAACCCTGTGATAGGTTCATCTTAGGGTTGCCATAAGTTGAAAATGACTTGAAGGTACACAACAACAACAACAACAACAACAAGCTTCATGTCCCAGATTTCCCTGGGAGGGAACATGAGAGTTTAAGTGGAATGATAGCACTATAATTGCATAGTGTGAAAGGGCCCCGGGTATAACATTGCATCTTGATTCTGTTATGTATTAGGGGACAAAAGCAGCTGTTATTTCCATATCAGGCTTGTGATAAGCACATTCTGGGTTTTACTCCAGCCTTCCAAGTCACTATCCACATGCTGAATCCTATCTCCAAAGTAAACTGAACATAGTTTTGTGTGGGTTTTTAAGGCTATGTGGTCATGGAGATGCCAGCCACAGATGATGGTGAAACATCAGGAATAAACTCTTCTAGAACATGGTCACATAGCTAAAAGAAATCACAAAAAACTATGGATGCCGGCCATGAAAGCCTTTGACGAAACTGAACATCATGGAAAGGTCCTTTAAAGTCAAGAATAAAACACAGGAGGACCTTGCTGCACCCTTGACAGAGAGGCTGCTGCACCCCATTAAGAAGACATCTTGTACACTTTTCTGGGATGCCAGATAAATTTAAATAGAAGGACTAATTCATACAAAGTTCCATATGTCCTGAAACCCAAGAAAACTAAGATGTCAGTGTGATGCACACTCCTTTTATAACCAGTGTATTTTCCTGGATGACAGCACTGTGGTCTTTCTTCCCCCACGACTATCCCCAAAATAAAACTGACAGCATGTGAGAAGCCACAGAGTTATCAAAGAAAAAAATACATTCAGAATAATCTGCACTCACAGTGGTATCTGAATATCCAGGTGTGCATTGTATAGGACACTTTATTTTTATTTCTAAACTTAATACAAAACTAAATTGTAACCTTCTCCAGCCTACATGTTAAAGAGTAACATGCCTTAGGCTAAACTGCTGTGAGCAAACCCAGAGAATAAATACAGAAGGAAAAGGCATGGGCCCAATGCACTGAAAAGGGGAAATTGAAAGTGTGAGCTCATTTGTATTTCTATTTCATTTCAAAGGCTGAAGCCCCATGCCTTTTTTCTTGGGACCAAGCCCCACTGAACTCAATGGGGCTTACTTCTGGGAAGTTATCTGTAGGTTTGTACTTTTAGTGCACTAGACAAGAGAAATTGACCTATAGCTATAAATAGTAAAGTTACAATTACAGTTCCATTAGACCAGACAGAAGGAAGCTGAAACCTCTTGGAGGTGAGAGAAAAAAGAAGTATCAGAACATGCTAGAAATTATCAGGTGGATGTTTCTCTATGAACTCAGATTGGCATTGGAACAACCACAGACAAGATGACAACCATGTGGATGAAGCACATGCAACACTATCAAATTCATGTCTATTCAGAAATAAGTCTGCTGAGGTCAATGAGATTATCTCCAAGAGAAATATGTAGAGGAATTTTATCCTTAGAGTCTGTGTTGCAGTAATTCAACAAGAGAGTGTGCTGGTATCTTACTTCTTTCCATTCAATTGCACAGAATTAGAAAAAAAGATAATTTGAGAGAAAGAACTGCCACACATATATTGTCAATACCGCCCCCCCATGTTCTTGGAGTAACTATCAAATAAATATCTATGTGCTTCTGCTGTAAGCTGTAGGGCAAATCCATAACTGATAGAAAGTAATACCTTTAATGATGCAATGAACCTTTAGGATGCAAGCAGCCCCCCAAACCAAAATGTTACAGTCCCGAAAACCCTCCTCCATTTTGCCCAAATCTCTTGACCCCAGGGTTTTACATTTTTGTGCAATTTTCATCCACAAACCATTCTGAAACAGCCCAAAACACACACAAAACATACAAAAATATTCTAATATATATCCAAACTGTGCCTGAAAATCCCTCTTTTTAACCCATATATCGGCCAAAATGGTAACCAAAGAGATGATGTTACAGTTTCCAACCCCTGCATTACTATGACCAACTAAAATGAAATGTAATCATAAGTAGATTTTTGAATTCTCCAGAATTCTTTAACTATCTAAATATTCAGCAAAATTGGTTCCAGAGAGAAAAAGTTAGCATCATTGTGCTTTAACATAACTGTAGCTATCTTAGCATTATGTCAGTTAAATATCTAATTTTTATCTTCAAGTAAATAAATGTTTAACCATCGTGATAATGCAAATGTGCAGTTGTAGGCTTCTCAAATCCAGAACATCATTATTCATTTAAAGGGATTGCAGATGAACACTCAATCAGATTGTGCCCTGCATCTGAATGATGATGATAATGATGATGGTGAATCCTATTAAAGTTTTGTGCTCCTGAAGAACATGTCTAATCGGTGATTCTATCTTGGCAACACTACAGAGTAAGACACTTGTAAAATTAAAAGAATTACTTCCAGAATTGTTTGATAAGGCCAACTTTTCTGTGTTGTCATATGTGAGTCCAATTCTGAAAACATTTTTCTGGTTATGAGGATTATCAAATACATTCGGAGAATCTGAATGTAAAGTGTGTGAAGAGAAAGAGATTTCTAGTTCATTCCAGTAATGATGCCTCACAAGAACTGAGGCATTCTCTCACTGTATTGCAATGATTTTCAGGGGTGTGGCTGTGTTAATCTGTTGCAACAAAAACACTGTTATCCTGAGGCATCTTAAAGACTAACATGTTTATTTGTCACAACCTTTTGTGGATGAGAACATAGGCCGCTGTCCACAAACCTTATGCCAAATAAAACTTGTCAGCCTTGAAGGTACCACAAGATTTCACTGTTAGTGTCACAACAGATTAACACAGCAATAGTTACAGGAAACACATCTCAGCAAAAATTTGTCCAGTCCATGTGGGCTTATAACAAACCCAAACAAAACAAAAACAACCTTCACCTTTTTGTCTTCTTGGAAAGCAGAACAGCAAAAGAGTATTGTGCATTTTGAAAAAGCATTCATATTTGCATAGTGAAAATTTGTGCAAATTATCAGAGTGAGTCAGGTTGCTGCCTTGTTGCACTGACTTTTTGACTCGTACAAGAATTGTGGGGATTTTATGAAGCTTTTTAAAATTCAGTCATCCTGCTCTTCTCTATATACTGTGTTCATGTGGTTTGCTTAACAGAAGGAAAGCTAGTTTTACCCAGAAGCTTATGTCAAATGTGGGAAATCTTATGAGTGGCTGCGTGGGTGCTTCTTTTTCACTTAGACATAGGGACAAAAATCTCAGACTATGGTTGATGGTCTTTCAGCAAGGTGTCCTGATGTCTTATGAGTCCCTTTTTTACTGGGAATTATAAAAAAGGGCTTGTTTTTTGTTTTTGTTTTTTACATTCCAACTCTTACCGTCTCACTTTTTTTTCAAGGTCAGACTGATTTCTTCTGTAAGCTAAGTGAAGGCTGGCAAACAACATAGCCCAAGGCTGTTTTTGAAGCCCTTGATCCCCTCCCACAACTCTATGCACTAACCTTGTGCTGGCAAAAAAGGGGGGGATTTGTATCTCGTGGAAGATTCCAAAGGGTTGGAGGATTCCTCCATTCAACTGTTAAAATACAGCAGTTTTTCAAATTCAAAAGTGGACTTCTGTTTGCTTTGAGGATTTTGTCTGGAGGTTTGGGAGCTTTTATTAATTATTTTTTGGCAGTCCATCTTCTGGTCCCTGAAAAGGATCAGGAGCAAAACATTGGCTGTTAACCTCAGCAGTTGCTCAGATCTGCTCTAAAGCATGAAAGTTATGTGAGATTCTTCCCGGTCTTGTCTAGTACCCTTATTTACCCGAAGGCTTCTGTTACCTCACTTCCAACACTTGTTTCATTTCTTTCTGCTTCAGTATTTCATACATTCCCAAATCTACACAGTCTACATGATGGATCATAATTCCTGGAATCTATTTCAGCCATTTTCAAAGCAGCAGGAAGCTTGGGGCTATTATTAGCTTCTTCTAGTGATGTATTCATATCTTTTACTCCAAGTCTCAAGTCAAGTCTCAAATCCCTACCTTCAAGTCTCAAGTCCTCAAAAGATACTTTCAAGCCTGGGAGTAAACTTTTAACACAAAAAGGAAGAAGCAGTTGTAGGGTGTGTATGTGGGGAGGGTGGAATTTCAATAAGTAGAAAATCAAGAGGATATGATCATAGTTGGGGGGAAATTATCACGGGGAGCAGCAACCACAATAGCCAATGGGCTTGAGGCACAAGAATCTTTCTAAAGGTTTTGACAAGCTTTAGAATGTTCTTCTAGCATGCAGCAGTTGCAGGCTTGCTGAGCAGCCCTCAATCCTCACCTCAAGCTCATTGCCCAATATGTTTGCTGTTTCTGGATGAAGTCAGACCAGCAAATCAGTCACTAAAAATATGCAAGTCTCAAAGCAAGTAGAGTCAGCACCTAATTTATTGCCATGTCGAGTCCAAGTCTAGTCATTGAAATAACTTGAGCCTGTGTTAATTGACTTGAGTCTATATCACTGGCTTCCTCATGTGCTGTCCTACTTTCTAAAGGGTTAAGACTATGAATTTATACAGTTCCCAAGGCATCCACAAAATCGAAGGGAGCATAGGAAATAATCCAAGTTTGTATGCTCTCTCTCTCTCTCTCTGTTTCTGCCCATCAAGAGTCCAGGGTGGGATGCCACATTTTAGAATATTTTAGCTCCTCCTGGATTCCTAGTCTTATTTCACCACAAATGAGTTGCATATTACCTACCATAACTTCAGCAACTTCTTTCTAGCCTTCTTTCTCCATCAACTTCTTTTGATTGTGCTGTTAGTAGGTTTTTGTGAGGAATTTTGCCATATATTGGAGCATTATTAATTGCAAACTAATAATGATAAACAATTTGTATTGTATTGTTTCTGACTTTGATTGTGGAAGCTGGTGTGCTGGTAGGGGGCAATCCTTTTTTTCCCCATGGAATTTAACAGTGTGGTCTAATTTCCATGAGAGAGAAAAAAAGTTACTAGTTTAACAGAAAATCTGACACATAGGAAAAGGTTATGGGATCTGGGGAGGGAGCCTGCAGACATGCAAGATGAAGGAAAAGCATAAAGAAGAGCCTAAACATTGAAAACATAATTTAAACAAGGGGCCCAAGAAACAGAAAAAAAGTGTCTAAACAAATACAACACCTTAAAGAACTTTAACATTTAATCTCTAGAGAGACTATACCCCATGCATGATGAGATATGATTATTGGGAAGCTGATGAAGAGAAAGAATGTTTAAAAGAGGGGGTTCCAAAGACTAGAAGCTAGTTATGTGCCACTTATTGGTTCCTTGGAGGTGCAAGGACCACCATGTGCATACTGAGTTCCCTCCCTGTCTAGTTGTAAAACAGAGAGAGAATGGCTGAGAGGGTAAAGGGAGTGGTGAATATCCCATTGCATTATCCACCTATATTGAATGGGTATGAGTTTTAAGATCTTCAGTAGAGGGCTTGCCCTTGGTTCAACAACCACCACAAGTACTTTTGCTGAGGACACAGGTGAGAGCCCATTTAATAGCTGCTCCCAGGTTGTGGAACTCCCATGAGAGGCCCAGTTAGTGTGCACATGCTGGGTCTTAAGCGCTGCCAGGAAGTCGAGTCCCCATGGTGACTGGCATGGATTACAGGCCCTGGTGGCTCCCATGCCCTCCCTTACTCCTGCCCGATGCCTCTTGGGAAACTGAGTCAGCAGACCAAGGAGGGCCAAGAAGGTGTGTCGGTGGGGCCTTGCTGCTTGTCTCAAGGATTGCCCCCCCTTGACTGAAAGAAGGCCTCCTCCTGGCCTCTGAGGCAAAACTAAGCTTGGTGGGAAGAAGGAGGAAGGGAGGGGGGACTTGTCCCGTAGTCCCCAATGGCACCACTGGGGACAATGGGACTTGAGCATGAATTTTGGTATCCACGAGAGGGTCCGGAATGGATCCCCGTGAATACCGAGGAACAACTATAATTTTATTTGTATTTTTAAAAATAAAAGCTATATTAAACATGAAGATATACATCACAAGAAAGTGTGAAAAGCTATTGGGAAGTTGATATCAGGAGGGGGAACAGTGGATTCAACTTGTGTCCCCCCCCCCATTTTGGATTTCAACTCTCATGGATTGTAAGCCCCAGACAGCATGGCCAATGCTAAAGGATTTTTGGGAGTTCGTGGTGAAAACATCTGGAGAACCAAAAATTTAGAATCCCTGAAGTAGGTGGAATAGGTGCTATTCAAGACAGCCAGGACAGTGTTGCTTTCCATTTAGTGGACTTCCAAAGCCTCATCCCACTGAAAGTAACACTTGGGGGGGGGGGGCGGAGATGACATTCACCTTTGAATATGCCTCCTACTGAATTTCAATTTCTTTCTTTCCTCTGCACTGCATTACTTCAACGGAATGCATATTGAGAATTACATCGAAATATGAGAGACATTGGTCCAGTTGCTTCAGCACTGGGAACAAATTCCATCTCTCTTTTGATCTCCCAAATGCAATAAAGGGTGAAAGATGTGGGTTTCTTCCCTGTCCAGAAAAGCAGCCAAGAATGCTGATAGCTGCTCACACAGGCTGTGAAGTTTTAAGGCAAAGCAAAAGTCCCTTTCAACTAAAGAGAAATAAAGCAAAGTTCCACCGTACCAATCCAATGTACAGCCAGAGAATGGTCAAGCAGTCCGAGATCTAGGATTCTGAAGAGGCAAATTAAGGAGGCAGTCAAGGGTCCCAGATAGTCAATATAAACGATCAGTCCAAGCATCAAGGGTCCAGGCCAAGGAGACAAAGGCCCGGTACAGACAGGCTCCGAAGGATGCCCTCATCACATGCGAGGGGCAGCGCTTCTAGATGCCCTTCGCCCCTTGCACATGACAAGGGCATCAAAATGGTGGTGCCCTGTAAAGATGAGCGCCACCATCATTACGTAAGTGCTGCATGGCGTCCACATGGCACCCGCAGCACTTACGCAATGAGTGTGCCACTGGCTCACTCGTTATGCCACTACCTCAGCAGAAAAAGAATCCGCTTTGTGCGGGTTCTTTTTCTGCCAGTGGGAAACCGTGCGGTTTGTCTGCTGCGGTTTCCCCCGGTGGAAAACTAGGCGCCGGCAGACTGCCCTTTTGGGGCGGTCTGTACGGGGCCATAGAGACAGTCAGAAACAAATATGCTTTCACCAGCAAGCTCAAATAATCTCTGACAACTACCCCAATGTCCTGCACCTGTTTATATCGACAGCTCACATGAGCTCAGCTGTGATTAATGACATGGCATTTTTCATAAAGCCTCCTTGAACACTGAGGGCACGTCCTTTCAGCTCTTTGCTGGTTGAAGGTGGGGATGTTCTCTTCATCCTCTTCCATGGCTGAAAGCTCTGCTGTTGGGAGGCTTGGTAGCTGAGCCTCCTTGAAAGTCACAGACTCTGCTGAATCCTCCTGGGAGACCACAGACTTTGCTTGAACTGACAGGGCAGAGCTAGGGTCAAACTGGCTCAGGCTCAAACTGGGACTCTAGCTCAGCCCCCTTGTCCTCCGAGTCCTCTGCCATGCTGGGCATGACATCCCACCATAAATATTTTAGAATCATCCAAATGGCTTTCTTCACAGTAAAAGATGATCCTATATAAATTCAATATAGCAGTTTGTGACGCCTGCTACATGAAGAGGCTGCAGATCAAAAAGGCCAGTACTGCAAAAAGATATTTTTGCAGTGAAAAAGTGTCATTAAACAGAACTCATCCCTTTAGTATTTCAAGGTGACTCTAAATGCTGGTGTCAGTACTGGGTGAGCATGGGTTTCGTTCTGTCTATATTGTTTAGTACTTGGATGGTAGACTGCCAATGAATACCAGGTGTGGAAGGCTCTATTTCAGCGGAAGGAACATGGAAAACCACCTCTGAGTACTCCTTGTCTAAGAAAATGCTATGAAATTCATGGGGTCCTTATAATTTGACAGGTGACGTCAAGGCACACATAAACACAGGCGCACATATTGTTTCAGTGCATATGGAGATGGCCTCTGTCTTTACATTTGAGGACACATGTATCAATGCTAAAGATACACAGCATAAGAAGAACCTTCAGCATCACTAATTGATCTGCCAAAGGCTGCAAGCACTTCAGTTACAGCTAAATAAATAAATGCCTACATCTATAACTCATTCAACCACAGGGAATCTTACTACATGAATGAAGAGATTATTGATTGAAAAGCAATAGTGGCCAAGCTTCTTCATATGCTCAGAAAACAATTCAGCACCTTTAATTCCTCCAATCACATTTCTACCATGCTTTTGCCCCTGCACAACACTAATACAGTCTATGCAAGATCCCGATACTTCAATTTCAATATGATTAATGTAGAACATATAATGTCCTTTGGGTCTATAATCAAAATCCTTATTGTGAAATCACTAAAACTATTTCACAAATGTGTGTAGTCCCTTTGATTACCTTTACAAAAGAGTTCACATTCTGTAATTACAGGTCTGGATTGTATACGAAGCCTGGTAGCTAAGGCAAACAATGGGAATTATGACAATAACAACACAAGAAGGAATCACAATAATCTGAATAATAAATTGAATTTATAAATTCCTAATCTTTATATTTCTGCAGATCCATGTGAAGTAAGCCAGCCAACTGTTTAAAGTACATCTTAGCAGCTGCAGAAGAAACAAATTCATAGAATCATAGAGTTGAAAGAGACCGGAAGGGCCATCCAGTCCAACCCCTGCCATGCAGGAAATCTAGCAGGCACTGCTTTCCCCATTTACATTCGGTGTGAATATTGACCAACATTGTACTTCTTAGACTCAGCTCACCACAAAGTCATTAATGAGAGAGAAGATCTGCCAAACTGGAGAAAAAAACAATCTCAACAACCACAGAACCAAGAATTTAGACAGCAATACTGTATTCTGAGATTGTAAACCGTTTGTCTTCTGTTTGTAAATGATTCCATCCTCCTGCTATCTCTTCTTCCCCCAGGAAAAGCTCCATTAAAGAAGGGGGGGGGGAAACCAAGCACTACTTACCAAATGCTTTGGAAAGTACTATTGAGTGCTGTCTACCAAATTCTGTTCAGATATGGCATATCAGTGATAATAAGATTCTTTTTATTAAGAGTATTTCTTTTTAATTTTTAATAATCCAACTGAAATCTTTTTTACTTCTTTAAGGGCCATTGCAATTGGATTATGATCAGAAATTAAACTTGGTAACATATTCATTCTTATAATCCTGTTGCATAATTATTTTGTAATTGGAAATAAGTCAATTCTGGGAAAATACGTATGTCTCTCTAAAAAAAGTGTGTCTCCAAATATCTATTAAACATAAATTTTCTAAGTCAAAAAAGGTTCACAGTAGTTTACTTTAGTTTTCTTTGATTTTCTTTCCAGATATTCTGTCAAGTTTTGGATTCATAACTTCGTTAAAATCTCCTAAAATAATTATACTTTGATAGTCAAGTTCTTGAATAGGAGTCATTAACTTCTGATAGAATTTGTCTTTTTTATCCTGAGCGGCATATTTCTTAATAATCTTTTATCATTGTTCTAATATGGGTTTCCTGAAGTCATATAATAGTATGTTTGTATTTTCCCAAGTAATGATATACTTCCCCCCCTTTTTTGGAGGTGTGTTCATTCCCTTTACATTCCATGATGTTATTATTTACATGATCGATTCTTGGTTTTTTTTTTCATTAGATGTTTTAACAAAATCTTTTTAATATTCCTTTCTTTAACCTTCTTTTTCTAGTTTATTGTGTTGTTTCTTTTGTCTTTTCTTTCCTCCCCCCTCTTTAATTCTTGCTTTTCTTGCAGTTTTGCACTCTTGTTCTTCTTCTTCAAATTGTGTTAAGGATTCTTCTGGATCCTCCAAATCTGTTTCTTGATCCAATTCCCATTCCCCTTCTAATTCATCTCTATTTAGACTTAATTGACCTTCTTGTCAGTTTTTTTATCTTTGTCTTTTTCTTTTGGTGGTGATCGGTTTTCTAATTCTGCTTTATGTTTTTTCTAAAACTCTCTTGCTTTTTCTATAGCATTAAGTCTGTACCATTTTTGCTTAAATTTCACTGATATACCTTTAGGCTTACAATCTAAAAATACATGACACAAAAGGAGAAGGGAATGGTGGTGGGGAAGGGGATCAGGTCCAGCAGTTCTTCTCTACCTCCAAGGATGATGGACTGGAGGGAGGGCTCAGTTTCTTAATGGATAGTTAATGTAATTCTTCTTCTGATTAATTGAGTAGTTAGAAATTTATATAGAAATTTATATAATAATAAATATTATATAAGATCAGATGATTTACCACCACCATCCTATTACAGTGAGCTTTAGGGGGAACAAGACGACAAGAGGAAGATTCAGATTTCAAGAACCATCTAGAGATGGTTCATATTTTGTTGCCAGGTCTGTGAAGGAGTTTGTAGTTGTCTCACTTTAGGTGGCACAACGTTTACCCTGCAATAACTCATAAATAGAAGAGTCATGCCAGTCTGGGCAGTTCTGCAGCTTGTATTGTTTTCCCCAAGTGTCATTATCATGGAGATGAGGCCCAGAGGCATTTGAAAAGAAGAAGATAAAGAAGCTGCTGTAGAACCACCTGGCTCAGCACTGTAAACTTCAATGTGCTCTATCTATCTATCTATCTATCTATCTATCTATCTATCTATCTAGGCATCAGTTCAATAGCTCCCAGATTTCGTACAGCCATACCACTTATATAATGCCAGATGCAATCCTTCATTATATGACAATATGTGAGGCTTGGCATATCATTTATTATACCACATTTTAAGTCATATAAACTAGTCGTTAATGCCACTAATTGCTAGGTTTATCTGAACTACCATGCTGCTCTTTTTCTTGGTTTGTAGACTTTGATCCCTATTGCCCTCTTGCTCTTTTGGCTTTTGCTGTACAGAATCCTAATTATAATTTCTAAGGTAAATCATTTTTTCCCTACAGACTTCCTAATTAGTATGTTGCTGAATTTTCCTATGAACAATCTGAGGGCATTAGAATATGACTTTAGTGGAAACAAAACTGTTTTGTGAAAAACAGCAACACATCCCTAATTTGATTTAGATTTTTTCCCCCATGCCTGATAGAAGTCCTGACTTGCTGCTGACATGGGACTATATCCTCAAATTAAACTGGGTCTTTAAAAATGTGTAAGCCATGGCAATCTACTCTCACTGGGCATAACAGAATGCACAACATAACAAATCAGATATGTCTGCATCTAAAAGGGCAGATGTTATCCTTGTAACCTCTATCCCAATGATACTGAAATGTAGAAACTTCACGAGTGATAAGGGAGTATGCTAACCCCACATTGCCTACAGTCAAATTCATGCAAACATTTTTAGAACCTGTCCTGTTCATGGAGGCTCTCCATGCAAATGACAATGTGGAAAAACTAACTCACGTGGAGAGCCTTCAACAGATACAAGCTCCTTCTGATACATCATTTTTGCATGAGGAAAACAATGAGACAAGGTATGTGTTCTTTTCTTTGTGTGCAGAATGCATATGCCCCTCAACAGAACTAAGGTTGCCACAGACATCTGGTTAGGCACTGAAACACACATCCATATTTAGAGATAGATTCTGTTGCACATCCAAACACAAAGCTGGGCATACACTCCTGTTTTTTCTACTACATTCTGCAGTGACTTCATTCATTGTTACCCTCCTCAGTGTTCATTTTTACACAAGATCTGCCCACTAAAATCAGTGCCCCCCACCCAAAGGCTAATAACACAAATATTTGAGCTTCTACTGGTTTGGTTCACTTCTATTCTTAATGGTTAGCTGATTTCTGACAAATGTCTTCGGCAATTTCATGCCAACAATACCATGTCCTTCCTCAAAGGCATGTCTGAAATTAGAAGATAGTGCATCTCATAGATATTACATGCTCCTGTACATCAATCTTTTTGCACTTGTCTCTGCTCATTAGTTTAGACAGAAAGTTGCTTCTAACCACCACACCAGTTTGCAACATCTTGTACCATAAGTGGGCCAAGAATACTCCCTTATCTTATCTCTTAATCTTATCCCTTAATTTTGCATCAGTATGTAGAGAGATCTTATAGCATCTTTGAGACTAACTGAAAGAAGCTGGCAGCAAGAGCCAACTTCTTTCTTCCTGTTAGTCTCAAAGGTGCTACAAGATCTCCCTACATACGGATTCTACAGACTAATATGGCTATAAATATCTTTAATTAAATTAATCAATTATAAATAAATATCTTTGAATTCTACCACTACGGAAAGCACTTAATTTTGCATACTACCTATCAAAATTCAAAGCCAATAGCCAACATACTAGACAACTCTATGACAAAGATTCAGAAACACTTTTTTATAAGCCTCTCTGATCTGTAAGTGTGTTGTCTTATCTGCTTCCCTTTGCTGCCCAAGAGATCTGTAGCTGCATCTGCAAACTGCCAGACTATCTTTCTTATCCAAATTTCTATCTAAACCTTTTCATGTCAGCCAAAGGGCTTATGCCATTCCTCTGCTTCATCCATAGAAGTACTTCTCCATCTTTTCCTGCTTTCAGTTATCTTTGCACCCTTTATTCCAATAGTTTAAATCACTGTTTGTTGTAGTAATTCACCCAGGCTTATGGTATATCATTACCATCAGCTGACAGTTTCAGGAGGAGGAGGAGGAGGAGGAGGAATATATATGCAGAGGTTGCTTAACATGGACCAGTTCTTGTGAGACTTTCCCCACTTGGATATGGATACAAGACTATATTTATTTTAACTTTAATTGCATCCATACTAATTTACTTAGCAGACTGAGGCACATTAGCCAATGCTACTGGGGGAAGGCAGGAACAGTTTACATAATTCCATAAATCCACCCCTTTGATATCAATGTGTCACAAGATGTCTGCATCAGTTAGGATACCTGCTTCATTGTAAGTTCAGTCACAAATATTCTCTCTCTCTCTCTCTCTCTCTCTCACACACACACACACACACACACACACAGCGGGGGAGAGAGGGAGAGAGAGAGGGGAGAGAGAGAGAGAGAGAGAATCAGGCTAATGTCCATATTTTTGTGTTTGCATTTTTTTTTAATTACTCCACAATTAGTTCCACTTCTATTCCAACGTCTGGAATTCAACTCAGAGTTTTCAGTCACAGATACAAGTATATCTCATAGGCACATTTCTATGGAATTCAAGGTTCATCATACTGTGAAATTATTGTCATAAAATTTCGTGGCCTTTATGTATCCTTTGCATCCTCACTGTACCCTGCTTTGAATCCCATGACAGCAGAAAGGTTGGGTATAATTTTAATAAATAAATAATTAAAACAAAAAGTGAGACATTCAGACCTGTGTTGGTACATTGCTATTATGGGGTACAATGCATAACCAGAATAAATGCTCTGCTTTTAAGCATTTTGTATACATCCAACTAAATTCAACCAAAATGGAGCAGACGCTCATGTTGCCTTGATCAGCTTTCCTTTTTTTCTCCTTCCTTTGCCCACAGAAGGTCTGTTAGAGGACAGCAGGACTAGAACAGGAGCCAGACATTGTCTTCCATCAACAAAATCTGCTATGAAATGGCTTCTTATTCCGTTTTCCTGAAAAGCATCAGGATATTGTTTTGTTTGGTTTGGTTTGGTTTGGCTGATTTCTTTTTGGACAACTGAAGCATCTAAGGAGACTTCGGAACCATGTATATCTCCTATGTTATTGAACTGTAATTCCCAGCATTCCATTCTGGCTATGCTGGCTAGGGCTGGAACCCAACAGCATCTGGGTGGCCTTATGATTACCATCCCTGATCTTGTGTCTGCATTAAAGGAACCATGAGGGATGTCCCAAAAACCAGCCCTTTGTCTGTAGCAGACTGTATTGTGGTAAAGGGGGAGGTAGCCTGTTCATTAAGAGGGGAGTAGGCTGGTCTAAAGTTCTACTGGTCACCCACCACCACCACCACACACACACCTTGTCAGCCTAAAAGAGTTCTTTGAACTTCATCCAATGCTCCCCCCCCCCATGCACTATCCAAACATGGATTTGAAATACTTGTTTTGGGCAATAGCCCTTCCTCTTCTTCTTTCAAAACCATTTAACTAGATAACCTTTTATGTGAAACATATACAGCGAGTGCAAATGCCGTTTTCGAAAAGGTCACTTCATTTTTGGAAATGTTTTCACTATGGACAATGCATTATGAACCATGGAGTCCAGAAGCAATTTTCAGCACCACTAACAAAAGGATATAAAATCCCAGTCATTCACAGGAAGATGGCATCCTGGTGACATTTGAAGCCTGAATATAGGGTCACTGAGTTATTGCTGCAGACTGCCTGCTGTGTGGAATGAGCGATGGGTTCCTTTCTTTCTTTCTTTCTTTCTTTCTTTCTTTCTTTCTTTCTTCATCTTCACTCTCCACTCTTTCTTCCTGCTACTTAACTCATTTTCAGATAACAGGTGAAAAAAGAAGTTCAGAACACTTTACAAAATGATTGTAATTCCTCTGCTGTGTGGTAACATTCTCCCAGGTAGCTGGATAAGAGCTGAAATATATCAAATTAATAAATCCCTATGAAACTAATAATCTCACATTTGTGGTAGAGTTGAATGTGACAGATGTTTTTATCTTTCCATTCCTACGAGCCACTAACATTATGTTTTATATTCCAGATGTATGTCCCTGCTCTTCAAAAACTACCGCAGTTTGTGCGACACAGTTAAGCAATAAATTTATAAAAATACATTCTTCTGAAGTTCCTGCTTGCTTCATAATCCCTCTTCTATATCTTTAGTTGTTCTGAGATATATTGAACTGTCAGTGTGGGGGTCAGAAGATGAGAACACTTTGTAGTCTTCTCCAAGTGCCTTTTGTTTAACTTAGAAAAATAAGGTACAGTGCCAAGGGAGTGATGAAATCAAGGATACGTAGAGCCACAAAGGCATAAAAATGGTAAATATTCTGTAATGCTACTTTTCCTTAAGATGAGCATGCAGCATCCTGGTGTATGTTTACTCCAGTTATTCACCAATGAACCATCTTTATTAAAACATATAAAGAACAGGAAGAAACAACACTCAGGGGCCTGGCCATAAAAATTAGCTGCTGTCTTCTGTCTAAGCTGCTACTGTATTATAGAATCATCTGGTTTATGATCTTGAAATGTGATGCACTCTATCTGACCCTGGATTACTGTTGCTTTAAACTTCATTTAACATTTTACTTTGATCTGGGTGGATTTCAGGGGATCTTGAAGTATGCGTACCCCAAACATACAGCAGTCAAGCTGAAATAAATTGGGTTGCATTTTTTAAAATAATAATAATAATAATGGAATAAACTAAAATATAAAAGAAGTGCAAAACTTATAAAAGGAAAGAAGTACGACAACCTTGTTCTCCAACAGAAAGAGGACATGGAAATAATATGTACAAATAGCTTCATTTTCCCTATATTTATTGTGCTTGTGTGTGCGTGTGCGTGTGTGTGCATGCAGAAAATTCAGATATCCTGAAAGACAATGATGAGATATACTGAATAACATAGTCAGTATACTGAGTATCTATTAATGTGTGTGTGTGTGTGTGTGTGTGTGTGAGAGAGAGAGAGAGAGAGAGAGAGAGAGAGAGAGAGAGAGAAGGTGTTTTTGAAGCAACTGTTGACTACTAGATGTTGTTTTTGTGTCGTTGTTTCTGACTTATGGTCAGGAGACTCTTATTACAGGGTTTTTTTGGGCAAGATTTGTTCACAGAGGGTTTGCATTTACCTCCCTCTGAGGCTGAGTGTGACTTGCCTAAAATCTCCCAGTGGGTTTCCTTGGTCAAGATTAGAACCCTACACTCCAGGGTAGTAGTACAATGCTGAAATAACTACACCATGTGGACAGGAACTAATAAGGAACTAACCAGGCATTATAAACTGTTGTCCCTATGGCCCAGAGTTAGTCCCAAATGACAAACTATCTTATCAGTGAAAATAAGAGATAAGACTATCAATGCCTAATAATGGAGACAATATTGTTCAGAGTTCAGTTGTAGGATGAAGTGTTTCAGAACTCACTAATACTATCATATAACAAAGTCTGATTAATAGCAGGGCATCATAATATCATAATTTTTGTTACATTATCTCTGTTTGGATACCACCAGTGTGCCCAGGCAAGAAGGGAAATGTCCAGTTAATTTTAAAGAATTTGCCAAAATTCACATATTTATCCATAAATTTGATGGCAAGAACATTAGATTAGAACAAGAAGTATCTGCAACACAAAATAGAAGAGATGGGAGGGAGGCACAAACTGGTAAAAACGTCAGTTTCAGTTCTTTTTACATTAAGTTCTAATCTAATGTACTTTCCATCAAATTTATGGACAAATCTGTGAATTTTGGCAAATTGTTTAAAATTAACTGGACAAGAATCTCAAACATCTGACTAGATAAATTCAGCCGGTACCGCTGTTCACAGTATAAAGTCGATCAGGCTGATCCTGAATGAGATATACCTGTTGAAAGTGAAGGTAAAGTCTGTCAGGGGGGAATCAAAACAAAACAAAACAAATGACAACCTTAATTCACTATCCCTAATATGGTTGAAATCAAAGGGATTTTAAATGAACTGTTAAAAGACAAGCCCCGAAAGCCTTCTGCCTTCCCGAACAAATTTGTCAGTTTCATTTTTGCCCGTATTATTTAATTCAAATTCTTCACAAAATTTGGAAAATCATTATCAACAAAGGGAGAGAGGGAGGGGAATTTCTCATCCAACCCTACACAAAACACTATCAAATAAGATTCAGAGAGAGAGAGAGAAAGAGAGATTTTCAGACTCATAAAATTTTTCTGGGAGAAGTATTTACCACACCAAAACCATCAATCTTATCCTGAAATTAAAAAAGTAGACATTGTTTTCATGTGGAGAATAATTTGACACTATTTGAGGGGATTATTATTATTATTATTATTATTATTATTATTATTATTATTATTGTTTGGAGGCAATATTAGCCCTTATAAGCTTTTCAACATATGTCTGTATTTAAATTTAGATTACTTTTGATTTTCTAAAGGTAGAAAAGATGCAAAGAGAGCTATAGTCCCACATTTTCTCTCAAACTTCCAGGAAGATGAATCAAGCACTTATTTTAACAGATCTCACCAAGTACTTTGGAAAGAAATAGGTAGAAGATGAAGAGGAGAATGTGTGAAACTGATAAGAATGCCCTCAGAAATGGAGTTAAAAGGCAGTAGGAAGAAACATGAAAAGGCAGATGGCATGAAGAAAGAAATGCCTTTCAGATAGGATGCTCAGGAAATATCATCAGCATCTTTGTGTACTGAAGGTGTGGTGTGTGGTATGTCTGCATCAGGGTGGATATGCGTATGTGTGTGGCGGGGATCTGTCAAGGAGAGAAAACAGCAGGAGCAGGAGCCGGGTCAGTGAGCAGGGCAAAAAAAGAGACGTCAGGTCTGCAAACAGGGCATTCAGGTCAGATGTGCTAGAAGCTTTGTGGATTTTATCTGCGTGGGAAAGAAAACAACTTTTATGAAATACATATAGCAAATCCAGGGGATAGGGATTTCACATTTAAGTGGCATTTCAAGTTTACAAAGCACAATTAAAGTGGGCTACTGGGATATGCTTTTTAAATGGCAATTCATATGGGGCTAGAGTTTCAATCTCGCCGTGCATTCTAGTTTTCAGGGCTTATAAAAATCTTCTCTTTTCTCAGGAACAGAAGTGTGCCTTAGGACTTTTCCCCATTGCCATTGCTCACAGTTGATGGAGAAGGTTATTTGTTTTACTAAGATAAGGTTTTTCTAAAACATCCAGCTTTCCTTGTCCCCCACACTTTTTAAAAAATGTAGTAAAATAGAGAATGCTTTCTCTCCTTTTCTAGTTATCTGTTATTTTTGAAGGAAACTGAAATGTCATCTTGACTCGTGGAAAATATATATTTTTTTTGTTTAAGGCGGGGACAGAGGAATCTTTGAGACAGAAAATAAAGGGTGGCTAGGTGACTTGAAGGCACATACACATAAACAGGTTTAGATAAGTGTTGGGTACTGTGAAATACTTGTACTGCAGTGCTGCAGTCAAACTGTTTTCCTATGCATACTTGCTATTGAAGATAATGGTGTGTGTTCCAAAGTAAAGATGCAGAAGATTGTGACACATGGCAACATATGCCTGCACTATGGGATGGAGCACACCTTGCAAGGCTCAAGATTGCAACCAATGCCACATGGATCTTAAAATATATAAATATTAGTTGGAGATATCACTTTGCAGAATAATTTTAATTGATAGCTCTGAAAATATAGGCAAGCCTGATTTCTATAAATATGAACAGAAATCCTGTTAGAACCCAAGAACTATAATTCAGCAGCAGATCAGGAGATTTTTATTCATAATAGTCTAACTTCCATTTCTGAAGACTGTTATTAAAAATGAAAACTAGATTTGACATAGTCCCTGAGTGAGACTTTGGAATTAAGGATCAAAATAGAGTCTGAAGGATCAAAATAGATAATACTAAGCCAAGGTCTGACTTCTATATTCCCACATGGTCCATTGTATTTGATATGCTTCTTGCAGGCAGGGTGCTTACTATATTTGCCCATAAAATGTTGTAAACTCTATGAAGTCTACATGGCATCATTGCAGTTGCAGTGCTACTTTCTTTAAATTCACACAAAAGAGGAGGAAATAATGGTGGTGGCAGCAAGACAGAAATCGTTCACTTCTATGCTTGAATGCCTGAATTTGGCTCTGTGTGCACCTGCATGTGTGGACAATTGGATATTTGCATGCCATGTTACATATATAATTGTCTAATGCCGTCCTCCCACATTTCCTGGGCTCTGTAGATCTCCTATAAGCTAGGATTTCAGGAAAGGCAGCAAGAGGCCAGTTGCCTTCTTTCCTAGTTGCTGCTATCTTCTTCTTTCTCACTACTGTTGTCACCATTACCTTTGCCTCTACCAGTACAGTTATGGAATTGAAGATTTTATGGGATCCCTGACCTAAAGATATAGAGCCCTGTCACACAAGAAATAAAATAGGAATGGAGCCAGAGAGTTGCACATTTCTCCTTACCACATCATAAAAATTCAGTTTCCTTCCCATGGGAGACAGTCGTAGAAGTGCATCTTTTTTCTAGTTGGAAAAAGCCATTTGACAAAAGGCATGCTTTTATGACAGTCTCTCATGGAAAGAGAACAAAAGCACAATGATGTCATGTGGTAAAGGCATGGAGAAAGGCACTACTCTCTAGCTCTATTTCCACTTTGTTTTCTCATGCGATGAGGCTCATGAACACATGAACATAGAAGGTGATCCAGCACGGTGTAGTGGTTTGAGCACTGGACTACTGTTCTGGAGACCAGGGACTGAATCCCTGCTCAGCCATGGAGGTCCACTGAGTGACCTTGTAAAAGTCAAGCTCTCTCAGCCACAGAGAAGGGAAATGCAAACCCCTTCTGAACAAATCTTTCCAAGAAAGGTGACAGATTTACCTTACTGTCACCATGAAAGGGAAATGACATGAAAGCACATATCAGCAACAATAATAACAGCATAGATGGTGCAGCATGGGGCAGCATCTGGGGCAATGATTACAAGATCCCTCCACCTAAGCTAGACAGTGAGTGAAACAGTAAACCAAGTGAAACAGAGGAAATGAGAAAGGAGGATAGGAAAGAAACAACGTAGCAAGTGTGAATCAAGCATAGATGCTGGAAAAAGTTCACTCCATTTTCTGTTGATAGAGCAGGGAGATGTACAATGTCACAACATCTTCCCCTCCCAACTTACTTTTCAGTATATCGGATCAGCTTCTATAGACAGAATAGGTAGTGATGTCCTCAGATCTGCTTCTGACAGCAAACACAGTTGCAAGTGCTTCATATTGGTTACAGCTTGACATACACTATTTCAGGGATATTTAAGACAACATTATAAAGTTGCACAATATTATTACTCTCACTTTGCAGTCTGTTGGTATGGTGATTTGCCCAAAGCCATTGAGATATTATGCAGGAGAGAAGAGATTTAAACTAGAGATACCTCGGTTCATAGCTCAAACTCTTAGCACCTGTGTTATGCTAACACTTTGTTCTTAAGCTTCCAGATCAGGGTAAGATGCTCTCTTGGTAAATGTGCGTCTGTGAAACTCATATTTTTGTAGCTCAGGGATTCCATCATTGTTAATCCACCCCTGCTTAATGCCAACAGTGCCGATGGCACTTTTCTCCCTAATTAAAGCTCGTTAAAAGAAATCGCCACTGATTTTTATAGATGTTTCTTGATTAAAACAAGTAGAAGGCACTCCTTATATGCTCCCCAGTGCTCAGTGATTTTCTGCAATATAATTAGCTGGTAGATTTCTTATTCTTCAGTGTGAATCATTCTGTGTGTGTGTGTGTGTGTGTGTGTGTGTGTGTGTGTATGCACACACACACATAAACACACATACACAAAACTTCCAGGCTCTTGTTACAATAGTAATAAGAGATTTGAGATCAACTGAATCCACAACCTGCTTGTCATAAATTTTCATATCTTTCATGGCTGCAGACACTTCTTTTCTATTCGGAGGCTTGGTTTAAATTTGTTGTGACTAAGGATGGATACAATATTCAGAACTATTTGGAAAATTAGAGAAAAAACAAGTTTTTTGAATGGTGAAAAACCCTGTCAAGTATAATTCTGGATTGATTCGCAGTATTTTCTCAGTGAGAAATAATATTGCAACACAAAAATGTTAATTCCTATGTAGAAAATGCTTTTTTGTGTGTGTAGAAAAGTCTGTGGGATTTAAAGGTAAAGGTAAAGGTAGTCCTTTGAATGTCTAGTTGTAACTCACTGCAGGGGCAGTGCTAATCTCCATTACTAAGCCAAAGAGCCAGCATTGTCCGAGAATGTGGCTAGCATGACTACACCAAACACTGTTACTTTCCCACCAAAGTGGTACCTATTTGTCTACTTGCATTTGCATGCTTTCACACTGCTTGGTTGACAGAATCTGGGACTAGTGACAGTAGCTCACTCCATCATGTGGTACTTAGGCCTCGAAGGGCCAACCTTCTGATCTTCCAGTCATCAAAATCGACATCTTAACCACTGAGTCACCACACACATCTCACAAAGCTTAAACAGCATTGGAGAGTTATTCTGTGTAAAGTTCACACATGGTTGATTTGCATGGAAACAGTATTTTATGAGCAGGAATTAATATTTTTGTATTCAGATTATTTTCCATGCTGAAAATGCTGTTTTCGAAGCCAAACAACAATGTGTGAATTTTGCACAGAACAAGTCCCAAAATGTGAATAGACTCCAAAAACTGTGTAGTTTTTGAAGACTATCTCACAGCAGGAAGACAACTGGTGAAATTACATAGTAAAGAATTACATCTCTACTACGGATAAGTTCCAGCATTTTAATACTCCCCATAACAGTCACTATTGTCCCTACTGTAGCCTATTGAACGCAGATATACTTCACTTAATAGCTCTTAATTTGATTATTCAATTCTTGCTGCCTCCAATCTATTAGAACACTGGTTCTCAACATTTTTCAGGCTACCACCCCCTTTCCTGTTGGGTGACAAAAGGAAAGGGGACAGTAGAGGAAAGTGACCCCCTTGTGCCTATTTCTGGATATTAGATGTACTATTTGTGCAGCAGCCACCCAGCCAGAGCATCTATTTGAACTCCACCAGCTCACCACCACCTCCCCTTCCACCTCTCATATGTAAATACAGAAGCAGTGGCAGTAGAGGCCCAGACCTGCTCTTCTGTCTTGCCTGCACCAGCCTTATAACAAAAAGAAGGGCAGCTGGCTGCTCCCAGGGTGGCT
>NC_056524.1:138497328-138562140 GCF_019175285.1 Sceloporus undulatus | reverse complement strand
TGGTGCAAAGAGTGCAGTCACTGAGCAGTGACCAAGGCACCAGTCCAGTAATGATCAAGAAGCCTCTTGCCTGTGATGGACTGTGCTGCAAGGCTAGTACAGGTGACAAGCTTATTGGTCACTGCTCAACCAGCTGCTCACTTGATGCTCCTTTTGCATTCAGTCACCCTGGGAGCAGCAACTGAGTAGCTGGCTGAGCAGTGACTAGGAAGCTTCTTGTTCATACTGGCCTTGCAGCAAAGTCCATCACAGGCAAGAGGCTTCTTGGTCACTGCTGGACTGATGCCTTGGGTGAGGAGCTTCTCAGTTGCTGCTTGACCAGCTGCTCAGTTTCTGCTCCCAAGGTGACCAGGAAGAACTATCAGCCCTTCTTCAGCAGGCAAGAGATGAGCATAGCTGGCTTCAATTTTTTCTCTCCAGAGAGGTAAAACTCTCAATTTTCACTGGGATGTGAAAAATTGACCATGGATAGCCCTCCTCCTCCTTCCCCAGAACCTTGTCTTTCTCAGATAGTTTCACATCATGCCCCCCCCCCCCCGACACTAGCATTGTTTCTTCTGTTACTTCTTCTCTGGGCCTGTCTAACAAAATGAAGCAGGAGCATCAACACAGCTCCAGTTCCAGGTCAGCTCACAAAGTTCACAAAGATTAAGTAGCATCCCAAATGTGAAAGCTCTTTTTTACCACCACTTCTACCTCCACCCCCACACCATGTGCTCATCCCCATCATGGTCCAAAAGGCCACTGACTCACCTTGTCTTTCTTCTTTTGATATAAATGTCTTCTGTGTTTCATTTTTCCTTTTGGGAAAGTACTACATCAACCATATGCTTTTCCTCATCAGCTTTTGTTGAAGTAATTGTGATGAGGGGGACCCCAACAATATCAGGACAGGCAGCAACTTTTTGAACAATACCTTGTGAAGTGCATAGATATCCAATAGAGATATTAATCAAGAAAAAAAATAACTGTGGAGAGGGACACATAGTTGTCTTCTGCTATGTATATGAAATGTTTGTTTTCTTGACAGAAAATCCCAATGACTACACCTGCTTGTTGTTGTAATTAGCTGCCTTCGGGTTGAACTCGTCTCATGGCAACCCTGTCAGTGAGATGTCTCCAAGCCTCCCTATCCTCTACTTCTCTGCTCAGGTCCCATAGGCTCAGGCTCATGGTCTTTCTAATTGACTCTATCCATTTGTCATATGATCTTTCTCTCTTTCTACTGCCCTCTATTTTCCCCAGCATCATTATATTTTTCTAATAGGTTGTGCCTTCTCATGATGTGGCTAAAGTAAAACAGCCTCAATTTCATCATCATGGCTTCCAGGGAGAGTTCAGGCTTGATTTGTTCTAGGGCCCATTTGTTTGTCTTTTTGGCCGTCCATGGTATCCTCAGCACTCTTCTTCAGCATCACATCTCAAATGAATTAATTTTCTTCCTATCTGCTTTCTTCACTGTCCAGCTCCCACATCCATACATGATGATAGGGGATACAATGGCTTGGATGATTCTAACTTTAGTTTTTGGCTGTATATCTTTTCTTTTTAGGATTCTGTCTAGTTCTTTCATGGCTGCCCTTCCCATTCCTAATTTTCTTCTGACTGCAGTATCCATTCTGATCAGTGTTTGATCCAAGGTATGGGAAGTCTTTATTTCAATTTCCTCATTATCTAAGTTGAATACATTCTCTTTGGTCATTATTTTTGTTTTCTTTATGTTTAACATTAGGCCTGCCTTTGCACTTTCTTCTTTAACTTTCTTTAGTGATTGTTCTAAGTTTATGATGTTTTCTGCCAGTAAGTATGGCGTCATCTGCATATCTTACATTGTTAATGTTGGTTCCTCGTATCTCCACTCCTCCTTCTTCCATGTCTAAACCTGCTGTATGTATTATATTTTCTGCATACAAGTTGAACAGATAAAGTGATTAAATGCAGATTTGCCTAACTCCTTTGTCAAATGAGAACCATTCTATTTCTCTATATTCTCTTCTTACAGTAGCCTCTTGTCCTAAGTACAGATTCCTTATCAGACTATCAAATGTAGTGGAACTTCCATTTCTTTGAGAGCATTCCATAGCTTTTTGTGATCTGTGCAGTTAAAGACCTCTACAGTCTATAAAGCACATGCTAATTTTTTTCCTTAGAATTCTTTGGCTTGTTTCATTATCCACTGTATGTTTGCAATGCGGTCCCTATCGGATCTTCTTTCCTGAACCCTACTTGGACATCTGGCAATTCTCTCTCCATATATAATTGCAGTCTGTGCAGAATTTTGAGCATAATTTCACCTGCAGTAAGTGCAAATCAGTAATTCTTCTGGAAGAGAAATCAATGCACTATGTGTTGAGTCCCTTCAACATATCAGGAAACATAGTAATTGTAAGCCCCTCTGATAGCCATTAGGGCTGAAGGGTGGGGTATAAACACCATAAATAAATAAATAAATAAATAATAACAACATTAGCACATCCTGTACAGGAATATTGATCCTACAGAACCAAGGAGAAGAAATTGCTAAGGGAAAGAAAGAAGCATATAACAGTGAGTAAATACCCTGAAGGTGGGAGCAGTCACTGTCAGAAGTAGATCATAGAGAATAGTTTCAGAACTTCCAAAACTAAGCAATCACTTCCTATTTCCTCATGAGGAAAGTAGCAGAGAAGATGCTCAAACAGAATATCAGTAACAAAGGGATACCCCATGCCACAGAATTAGCCAAGGTAAGCACCAACCACAACAACAAGAAAAGAAAGGTACTGATGGCTGAGGTCTCATAGCTCACGGTTATGGAGACACCTGTGCGCCAGCCTAAGAAGATGAATTGGGAAGTGTGTTGTCTTTCTGGCACACATATTTGGGATGTCATTGAAAACTTGCCAAAACATATCAAGAAACAAATCAGTACCCCATCCTCCTTATTCATGTGGCAAAAACATTTTTGAGCATATCACCTCTGACTATTAAGCTTTGGTCACAGAGCTGAGGCACAGGTGGTATTCTTTTCAATTCTGTCAGTGAAAGATACAGGGACAAGATCATAACTAAAAGTGAATGAATTACCGTGTAGTTGAGATAAGGTAGGATTGGCTTCTGGGACCATGGTCTTCACTTCTTAGACAGAGTACTAGTGGATACAAATGGGTTGTATTTCACAAAGAATGGTAAGGATGCCTTTATTATTCCTACATAGAACAGAATCATAGTATTGGAAGAGAAACCCAAGGGCCATCCAGTCCAACCCCCTGCTATTCAGGAACTCACAATCAAGGCAACCCCAACAGATGGGCATCCAGTTTTGATTTAAAGACCTCAAAAAAAAAAAAGAAAAAAAAAAAAAAAAAAAAAAAAAAAAAAAAAAAAAAAAAGAAAAGAAAAGAAAGAACAAAAAAGGATGGAGTGTATGGAAAGAGAAGCCAACACAGTAATCACCAGGCAACTAGATTAATCATTATTAGATGAAGGTAAAGATATTGTTTTCCAGGGGAAGAAGCTGGCTTTAAATGGGACAATGTCTACTTCCTTTCACTCCATTCATTTTCTTGTAACTTCTGTATCTTCAGAAGGGTGTGTGTATGTCTGTGTGTGATTTTTTTAAAGGCTCACAAGTGAGAAGTTCTGAGACCAAGCATTTGTTAAAGAAAGGGGGTGAGCTGCGCAGCCACTGACCCCCTGTTGTCGTTATGTGTCTTCAAGTCATTTCCAACTTAAGGAGACCCCAAGGCAACACTGTCATGGATCTTTCTTTGGTAGTAGCATGGCACGTCTGAGCAAGAGGTAGCTGCTAGTTTAATAAAAGCCAGTGAATATTATTAGGAGAAGAATGCCTTGAGACCTGTTCTGCTCACATGAGCAAATTTACCCAAGGAAGAGTCATTATAGAAGCCTAGAACTGATCACTCTGAACTCCAGAAAACCTACCGCCTTTTCACTTATCACCAAAAAAGCCTGATGTTTACATTTATTTTAGCATATCTGTGCTATGGGGATGATGTCACCATTTATATACTGCAAGAAGAAAAAGATTTCTAAGAATGGATAATGTGTATTAAATTCTAAAGCGTTCAGAAAATTCTGATAGGCTAATTTACCTCACAATGTTGTGTGAATAACATAAGCACAGAAAGGACTAAGTCACTTTTTTTAGCCCACTGGAGAAAACTGGACTAAAACTGAAAAGAGATTGCAAAATCTATCCAACAGAATAAAAAAGAACAGGCAAATTCCTCATGCATTGGAGATAATGAAAAATGGCACACAGGTACTTTTATTCATATTTATGCTGGGAGGGGGGAAACAGGGTTTTTTTTTAATTGATCATTAAATCTCTTAATAATCCTCATTAAATCTCTTGCTATGTCATTGAGTGTGCAGGATACTTGACATACTAATAACAAAGTTTGGTTTTTTGTTGTGGTGATAAACAAATTTGGGCATGTGGATCTTCCAGATGTTTGATTGCCAGATAAGTGGATGTACAGGATGTAAAATTATAATGTGTTTTCATGAAAGAAAATTGCCATATGACATTAAATGAATGGCCTAGTTGTGCTACATTATTTCAGAATATTTTGGTTTCAACCTTCCTTTCCTTTCTTCCCTTGGGATGCTGTGCTCTGTTGTTCATATGGTACATTGATTCCTTGCCTTCCTTGCAGTTACTGCATTTGTACAAAAACAGCATCTCCCAAGTCTCCAGAGTGGAAAAGATGCCGGAGGAGTGAACTCTAGACCATATAGAGTAGTCAGCCTTGTGAGCCTATGTGTCACATAAAGCTTGCAGTAGCTTGGTTGAAGAGCACATTGGTAGGGACAAAGAGATGCAGCAGCAGCCTGGAAGCACTTTTGATGTTAATGTCACTTTGTGCTCTAACCAGCTGTTACAGGTAGCTCTCAAGGTTATTGGTGGGACTTAGTTTAGTATACATTTGCCCAGAGCAAATGAATGCTATTTCAGCTGTTTACTCAATGATGTGTGGTTGCAAGGGAGCCTGGGCTTTGCAATTTAGGTCCCATATTTCTTTTGTTCATCAGAAGCATATGCATATAATTAAGATGAGAAATGTGCATTCAGATCAGTATTAAATCTTTTCACAGACAAAAAATTATATGAGCTGCTTCTCCTCTATTTATTTTCTCTCATTATTAATGAGGAACTTGCTGAGCAACAATAGATTCAGATGTTATCTGACAGATATTTTCTGCAAGGGTAAAGATCTGAGGACAAGACCTATTTTGCTTTCCATTTCCCCCTTCTATTCTTTCTTTCTATGGAAAGAAGAAAATGAATACATTGCCATTGGAAATAATCTTTGGTGCCATGAAAGGAAACAAATCACTTAAATGAAAACAATTAATTTTAATTTCAAATACATTTATCTTCCTTAATTCTATTGGGGGGATTGCTATATTCTTTGATTTGCCCACTGGATTATATCAATAGAAATAAAGTTTAATGTGAATGTTAAACAACACAGTTAGGTAGATACAGACTTAGTCACGCTTAGAGGAGAACCATTGAAATAAATAGGAAATAAGTTAGTAAATAAGTTAGTTACAAGTATCTGCCTTAAGTATGTGTACATTAATAGTATGTATTTGTTTATACAAATAATAGTAGCTCAATACATGGATCTAGCAAGCTGATCTAGAATATGGATGCTCCTCAGAAACAGTCACATATGTTCAGAAACCAACCAATCCTACCTGAATCCCTAACAAATGCCCTTGGCACCAGTAACTTATGGGGATTCCTTGCATGCATATTCACCCTTCCTCTCATATACTTCATTGTGTGTATAGATAACTAGATAAACTTTCTCTCTCTCTCTCTCTCTCTCTCTCTCTCTCTCTTTCTCTCTCTGTAAAATTATTTTTAAACTGAATTGAAAAACACCACCCAAATGACTGGTGTCGTCATTCAAATCAGTAGCACTGCCCACTGATTTAATATTCTTTGAATACTTACTGTTCAAATGCAGTAGAGCAAATGCAAAGGGCCTTTGACAATTTTCCCTCATGAACACATACATTTTTACACTTGCTGGAGTTTTGAGATCCTTCAGTTTTTCAGATTTGATATGGCATAGGGAGAAAATTGTGGAGAGGGGAAAATGTCATGCATTGAAATTGACATCATGGGGCTTGAAGAAAGTAGCTTGACATAACAGGATTAACACATTGCAACATGGGTATTATATTATACATACTTGCTCACTTGGGAACATAGAACATTGAAGAGGACATAAGCACATTCACAAAACAGCTGAAGATGGGTAGTGGCAATGGTGATCTCTGTTCTATCTATCTCTATTCAATCAGTGCAGGAAGCCTGTAATCTTGGTTTTATCTTTGATTCATCTCTGTCGTGTATCCCTCAAATTCAGGCTACAGCCAATTTATGCAGATTCTTTCTTTTTAATATTGCAAAAATCAACTATTTCTTTCGGCATCCACTGCCAAGATTCTGATCCATGCACTAGTGGTTTCACAATTGGATTTTGATGGGACTTCCTCTTTCCCACCTTTGTCTTCCAATCCCTGTTCAGCATTGAGCTGCACATATCATCATGTTTACTCACTGATTTGATTACATCTCTCCTTTACTGTCACCCCTCCACTGACCCCCTCTCCTCTTCCATTTTTGCTACAAATTTTTATTAATGATGTTAAAAGCTCTGTGTGATTTGGCCCCTCTCTACCTGTCGGTGTCTCCTTGCCTTCCTACTCATGCCCTACAGCCTGGTAACCAAGGACTACTGTATCAGCCAAGGGTTTCCACTTCTTCAACTTGGATCTGCCCCTTTTCACTTGCTGCCCCGCATTTGTGCAACCTTCTTCCTGCACAAGCATGGTCCATTACTTCGTTAACCAGCTTCAAAGCTGAGTTGAAGACAATCCTGTTTAGGGAAGCATTCCCAGGCCATACATGATTGTTTGCCTGAGCTATTTTAACCTGTGTTGTTTATTTTATTGCTTCTAATTTAATATATGTATTAATATCCATTGTTCTTTGTAGAGTGTATGGCACTGGCAAGTCTTTATTTTATTTTGTTTTATTTTAATGGATTGTATGTACAGCATTGTGTAAACCTACAACAACAACAACAACAACAACATAATAATAATAATAATAATAATAATAATAATAATAATAATAATAATATTTTCTATACAAAGTTATATTCAGAGTTTTCCATGTTCCTTCAAATTCCAAAAATACCAGCAAATTGCAGCTGTTTAGAGACACACTCTTAACAGATGCATTGTTCCACATTGCTATAATAGTAGGGTGTGATTTGTCTGACTCAGCCTATTGTAGGACTATTCCTGCAGCCTTGTAACAAGAAAAAAAATCATAACTGATAGATGGTAGATATCTCCCCCTTTTTCTTAGAGCACTTTTGCTTCTGTAGTTTCTTTTCTGTGTCTTTAATCCTTTCTCTCTTTGAACAAGGGACAGAGCTCAGAAAATCTAAGAGGAAAATCTGTATGTGCTTTATTGACTACAGCAAAGCCTTTGGCTGCATAGATCATGAAAAGTTATGTCTTGATCTTAGAGGAATAGGAGTGCCACAAGATCTAATTGTCCTGATGTATAAGGCAAGGTTGCATACTATCACCCTATTGTTTCAACATATAAGCAGAAAATAGGTTTAGACTCAGAGGCACAAGAAGTGAAGATTGGAGAGAGGAATATTAACAGGCTAACATAGTATCTTGCAGATGATAAAATACTACTAGCAGAAACAAAGAAAGATCTGGAGCAATTATTGAAGAAGGTCAAGGAGGAAAATGCCATTGTAGGCTTAATGCTGAACATTAAGAAAATAAAAATAATGAATGTGGAAGATCTACAAGAATTCATTCTAGATATCAAGAAAATTGAAGTAGTCAAAGAGTTCCCATATCTTGGATCAAATATTGATCAGAGCAGAGGCTGCAGTCAAGAAATTAGAAGAAGTCTAGGATTGGGAAGGGCATCTATCAAACAACTGGATATGATCCTAACCCTGAACAGGGGGCAGCTTTCATCTCTGCAACTCCATTGCAAGCCTTGGGCATCTTTTTTTCATACAAAAATGTCCCCAAATCAATTTTGACCTCTGGGTATGAAGGGCTTTGGGGGAAATGTGCAAATTCCAGGAAACTCCAGCATGTGTGCATTTTGTGGTGACTTTTCCTAAAAATAAATAAATAAATAATCCAGCATTTTGGACTGGAAAATCTTGGAGCCACACAGTTATTCCCTTAACCAAAGGCAGTTTCAGTATATTCCTGTACATAACTCCAAACTCTGAATCTTCAACACATATACCAACAGCTTTCCTGCCCTTCTGTTGTGCCTCTATTCCTTCTCCTGAAATTTAGAAATCAAGCTCATCCAAATGATCTAGTCCAACAAATCAAGCAGAGATGCAAATTGAAAGAGGTACTACAGTGTGAAAGGGGAGAAGAATGGAGGCAGAAGTCATCTACTTCGATATTTGTGCCAGGCTTGTCTTCTTGATGGAAAACTCCAGACTACACTTGAAGAAAGTGCAAACCAGTGGCTCTCTTGGAAGTATATTCCATACTATTGAAGGAACTTGTTGATGTTCTCTTTGAAACCCTTGCCATTATTTTTGAGAATTCTTGGAGAATAGGTGATGTGCAAGAGAAATGGAGAAAGGCAAACATTGTCCCTCTCTTCAGAAGGGGAAAAAAGAAATCTAGACCAGTCATTTTGATACCAAGATAAATATTAGAACAAATTAGACTCGAGTCTATCTCTCAGTATCCTTATGACAATGCAGTAGTAGCCAGCATAGATTTGTCAAGACAAATCCTGCCAAACTAATCTTATATATTTAAAAAAGAAAAAAGAAAATATGGATCACTAGTTTAGTAGACTGTGAGAATGCTGAGCATTCTATTTATTTGGATTTCAGCAACGATTTTATAAGATGCCCCATCATATTTTTATCAGCAAACTGATTAAACATGGAATAGATGGAAACTCCATTAGAGGGATCCATAATTGATTGGAAAAATTGTGCTCAAAGAGTCAATATCAATGTCTGCATTTCAAACTGGAAGGAGGTCTTAAATGGGGGTCTGTTCTTCACTAATTTTATTAATGACTTAGATGGTGGTGTGAAGGGAATCTTCATCAATTTTGTGGATGATACAAAACTGGGAAGGATAGCTAACACAATGAAAGAGAGAAACAGAATTCAGAAGGACCATGATAAACTAGAAAGTTGGGAAGAAATTAATAAAATGAATTTCAACAGAGACAAATTAAAAATTTGACATTTAGGCCAAAATAACCAAATGCACAAGTATAGGATAGGGGTACGTGGTTTGTCAGTACTACATAGGAAAAGGGCCTTAGGATTATTGTTGATCATAAATTGAACCTGTCACAGCAGTATGATGCTGAAGCAAAGAAGGCAAATACTATTTTAACCTATGTTAATAGAATCTTAGGCCTGTTCCGCATGGGCCTTTGCGCCGCCCCCGTCATGTGCTAGGGGTTGGCCGAGGACCTAGCGTCCACATCAGCCTCACCCCTAGCATGTGACGGGGGTGTAAAAATGGCGGCACCCTATACACACGGGTGCGGCCATTTTTACGTGCCAGACGCTTAGCAACCGCATGTCCCCTTGTCTTGCGAGGTCACGAGTGCGCCATTTGTGCACTCATGTGTCACAAGCGCGGCATGAAAAGAAGCCTCTTTTTGCAGCTTCTTTTTCCGCCGCCAGGAAGCCTCCCTGTTTGGAGGCTGCAGATTCCTGGTGGCGGAAATGGAGGCGGCAGCAGACCGCGGCTTTCAGGTGGTCTGTAACACGACATAGTTTCTAAAGTGAGGGAAGTAATATTCCCACTATATTGTTCACTAATAAGGATTCATCTGGAATACTGTCTTCTGTTCTTGGTGCCTCAATTTTAGGACAAAGATAAACTGGATTAGGTTCAGAGAACGGAAACATGGATGATAAGAGGCATGAAGAACAAAACATGAGGAAAGGTTGAAGGAGTTGGTCATGTTCAATTTAGTGAAGAGAAGACTAAGGAATGACATGACTGCACTCTTTAAGTACCTTAAAATCTGTCAGGGAAAAAGGTGCAAACTAGGTCCCTGCTATCCCAGAAAGTAAGATCGAATTGTTTTAAGTTACAAGAAGGTAGATTTTGGTTGAATATTAAAAGGAACTTCTTGAGAGGAAGAGCAGTTTGGAAATGGAACCAATTACCTTGGAGAGGTGATGGGGTCTTCTTCTCTGGACATTTACAAAATGAGTCTGGGCAGCTTTCTGCTGGGGATATTCTAGCTGCAGATTCTCCAGTGGGCATGGGGTTAGCAGAGGCCCATTACAACTCTATGATTCTATAAAAGATGATCTTGGGTCAAATACACTGAAGCTATGAAAAATTACAAGGCATAAGACTGTCAGAAAATGGGAGGAAGGACACTTTTTTAAAAAGCAGTATTTAACAGGGCAAGCCACATACTTTTGAAACACAATGTAATCCTCATACATATAACATCTGGGGTAGCCGTGTTGGCCATGTAGTAAATCCAATAACATCCAAACAATTATACCTTTATTGGGCCAACCAAAATGTACAATTACATGTTGGAAGGAGAAGAAGACATGTTGGATTCCTAGGAAATATCTTCTTTGAATTGCAAATGGATATTAATTACCCTTGTTTTAAAAATCTACCAGTGACCACATAGTCAAATGAGGAGGTGCCAGCCTGCAGACAGCCCTCCCTACCATCTGAACTAAGACCAGAAACAGAAAATTCAGGCCTATAACTAACATCTTCAATTTATTTCTCCTGTTTGCCTGATGAAGAAGCCAGTGTGACTTTGAAAGCTTGCACCATGTAAGTGTGCATTTTGGTTAATCCAATAAAGGTATCATTGTTTGGATATTATTGGATCCTCATACATATGCCAACATTTCCCCCAGTTTCTGCCTTATCTATATTTTTCACATACTTCTGCTGACCTCAAGGAGAGACCACTCATCTTTGGAAACAGTGAACTTCACTACATCAAACATTTGTACTGAAAATTAAATGCAAAAAGAGAAGAGAAGGTGGAATCTAGACTAGATCAGATAGAATCATGAATCATAGAATCGTAGAGTTGGAAGAGACCACAAGGGCCATCCAGTCCAACCCCCTGCCATGCAGGGATTCTCAATCAAAGCATCCCCTCAATCAAAGATGATCTGCTGTGCTGGTTCTTTCCATTCCATGTTTTCTAAAATATTTTCCATAATTCTTAAATCTCATCTCAGGATCTAAATTGGTTTTATATGCTATATGTTTATTTGTAGCAAAGTAGTCCAAGTGCAAACCACAAGAGATTGTATCCCATTTAACCATCAATTTGGACAAAATTTAGGAAAAATTCAATGTTGCACAACCAGGCTTCTGATCAGGCAATAGGACTTTCTATTCCAAAGTAGGTTCTGGTAGAATGTAATTAGCTCCAATGGAAGATATAGTTATCCAACCCATTCTGTTCCATCAACAGAAGGGATTAATAACCACCTTTCTCCCAATTTGTTTTTATCCTCTCAGTGATATTTTATCTGTTCCTTTATTTCAGAGATTTCAGATTATGGTCATATTTCAGCAATATTCGCATACCTGCCTCAAGCACCACTGAGACAGGAGAAACCAAGTGTGTCTTGGTCATTATTGTTCAGAGAGCTGGTAAGCATTTCCATACTGAGGATATTGAGGACATAATGGCAGTCCTTTCTAAAAACAAAAACATGATAGAAAAAGAAAAGGAAGGAGCATTGCCATTCTTGGATGTCCTGGGCACCTGCAACCAACCAATGACTGGGCTACACGGTATACAGAAAACCTACACACAAGGAAAGATATCTATACAAGAACCCAAACGATCACCAAGGACAAAAAAGAAGCACAATGAAAACATTGATAGATCACACAAAAAGGATCTTGGAACCCAACTTCCTGAAAGATGAACCAAATAATCTAAACTGGGCTCTTCAGGCTAGTGGCTACTCTAGCTTAGAGGTCAGAGAGCTGCCAGACCCAGAAAAACAACCACCCAAAGGGAAGGTATTTTTACCATATGTCCAAGGAGTGACAGAGACACAACTTCCAAATTATCTACAGACTGACCAAGAAAATCCAGCAAATGCTGCACCCAGTGAAGGGCAGGAGAGACCCTCTCATGGCTGCAGGAGTTTATCACTTGCCATGCAGCTGTGGACAAGTCTATATAGAGACCACCAAACGCAGTGTTTAAACACGAATCAAGGAACATGAGAGACACTGCAGACTGGGCAAGATAGAAAAATCAGCATTAGCAGAACACGTTATAAACCCTCCTGGGCATAAAATGTTATTTGAAAACACTGAAATTCTGGACCATGCCAGCAACTATCAAGTCAGAATGCAAAGGGAATCCATTGAAATCCACAAACACCTGGACAATTTCAACAGGAAAGAAGAAGCCCTGAAAGTAAACAAAGGGGCTAAACAGTTAGCAGCTAAAAAGTGGTTTGCTGCCGCCCCTTTGCTTGCTGAATTGGGGCCACAGCAACTGCACACCACACGCGCAATCCGGCTGGTTCCAGGCACAAAAAGGAGCAGCAAAAAGCCACTCATTTTAGTACTGGGAAAAGGGTGCCACAGCTGTGGCATTTTTTTTTTTTTTTTTTGCATTTCTTCAGTGCAGTGTGTGCAAATACTGTGCTACAGTAATGTCTCAAAGCTGCTTGCTGTACAGTCAGACAGGTGGCATGACACTGCTTTGGGGGTGGAGTCAGGCATGCAGTATCCACACCCTAACTCCCCACCATATTTTCATAGTGCTGGTCTGTACAGACTCAAAGTTTGGCTATCAGTCCTGACAAACACCAAAATCAAGACTCAGCACATGCAAATGAACATCACCCAGGGTCAGGGAGTTTCCCAACAGACAATGGATCACTAATTAAATAGGCACAAATCCTCCTTGCATATCCTCCCACCCTGAATCCTTGCCATTCAACAACAGACCAACACAGAGATTAACATTTAAATCACGGTGGAGAGCAGGCAGGATTATGCTGAACTAGCATCAGGCAATCAGAAATCAACTGGCAACAGACAATAGAATTTCAACATGTAGAGAAAAAGAATTCCATCGCTGACAGAGTCAGATAGAGTTTTGGTTTCAGACAGTGAGGGTTTGGTTTTGTAAGAGTCGAGAAGTTAGGAACTGTGGGGGATAAAGTTCAGAAGCAAAGGACTTAGCTCTAAGACCGAGGTGGTAGTAGAGCTTGAAAAGGCACAAATCCTTCCAAGGACAGTCAAAAGAAATTCTGTAGTAAATAAATAATTTACAGTACCTTGAGAATGAGGCAGAAAAGTGAAAATATTTAGGAAACTGAAGGACAGTTTTTTGCTAGAGCACTAACAAATACTCTCACTACATATAAATGTGTGAAATTCACATTCTGTCACATATTCACCATGTATTAGCAGAAACCCTTCCTTTAAATCAAAGATTTAATTGACTAAATCAAAGCCTTATTCCACTGTGCTGGATAAATTTTATTCTCCAATCTCATATTGAATTTGTCTGAATCAATTTCCAATTTTTTCATGTCCTCTCAGACACTAGAAGATAACCAGCCTGAAAACATCCTCTTTATACTTCCTATGATAAAATGTTTTGAAACTGAAATTAAGCTAGACAGAGGGACATCTGGTTCTGGTTAGTGTTTAGACTTCTCAGGACGAATGGAGCCAAACAGGTCTGGGGTGAGTCCTAACATATAAATCATCTTCTGGTTTATATCAGTGGTGCAATGGAATGGTACAAAGACAAGTATAACATTCATGAATCTGGTGGCTTGCATGTGCTCAGCATAGGTGCCAGTGTGTTTACAAGACATATCATTTTTCATACAAATGGAGTCTTTCTGAAATTTGTGATGACTAGAGACAATAGGCCCCCTTCTCTCTGCATCTTTTCTGCTGCTCCTCTGGTATCATCAACAAAATATATTTTACAGGTTCTTCTGCCATTTGAGATATGTTGAAGAATCATCAGAGGAAAAGGACCTTTTCAGTGGTGGTACTTTAACTTTAAAATACTCTTACTGGAGACGCTTACCTAACACGCACTTATATTTTGACTCATATGTTTTTAAACATCTTATAAATTTTTGGTTTTTATCTGAGTTTTATACAGATGCTACTTTATTGATTTTTTAAAAAAAATGTTTACTGGTCACTCCTACAATAACTTGATTGAAAGATTAGATATAAATATTAATAAATAACTTGCATAACAACAAGACAGTGTATCACTTTCTGGATTGTTTGAAGTTCAGAAATTTTAGGAATATATATAAACTGGATCCTGGGGTCATTTTCATGAACTGTGTGAAGAACCTGGTAACAGTATGACAATGTTGAACTGTTCTTCTTTTTTAGATCAGTCAGAAATAAACCTGTGACTGAGTGCAGGTGATTAAATTTCACACCAAACAAAAAATTTCATCATACAGAAAACTAATCTGCCAGTCTGGCATCTTGCTAGTCTCATGCACAAGTCAGTCTTTTGCAGGAAAATGCATTTTGTTGGTTAATTCCTTCAAAAACCCCTGGAATGTATTGTAGAGACATTGTAGTTCCCAAGTAAGCCATGCCTGGTGGCCAGCAAGGAGAACTCAAGAGACACATCTGGCTATGTCCTCATAGTCAGATACATTGTCTTCTGTGGACCTCAGAAGACAATGTAATCATTTCTTTAACTGCTACAAGATATAGCCAGAAACTTCTCTAATTTTCTCTCCTCCAAGCACAAATCAGCTCTATAAGGTTCAGTGAATGGCCAGGAATAGTATAGTTTCTCATGTGCAGAGATGAGAATGAAGCTGCTCTGCCACATGTACATTATTTCCTATGGGGCTCAAGCATAAGTGGATTTTTCCTTACGCAGGGGGATCTGGAACAGATCCTCCACATAAGGAGAGGGCCCACTGTAATATATATGTATAAAATGGACAAATTAACAGCTAGGTTGTATAAAACATGAGTATCATAGATAACAGTTGGACTCCAGTTTTGGAATTTTGTATAAAAAGGTGGGAGGTGTGAAGTAAAAGTATGAAAAAGAATAAAATGTTTATCAGTAGACTTCTCTATAGAAATGCTGTTTGAGGTGAAGCTGGGTAATCAGAAGACTAGAATAATGAGCTACACAAGTGTTTATGAAGTCAGAGAAATGTAGGAAGTATGTATATAAGAAATGTGTTGTTGTATTAAATATATGTATTAAGTGTTTTGATGTGTCTATGTTTGTTTATATTTGACATGTTTTATTGCAATAATTCTTTTTAAAATTTTAAACAATTTTCCAAGGGTTGAGAAACCCTGATAAGAAGAATCTTGGACTGATTAAAATCTTTGCAGTTCAGAACTTAATATGCACAAAAATTGCATGTTGTTATTTTGCACATAAATTTGCATTTTTGGCATGGGAAACAACATTTCTGTATAAAAACCAATGTTTTAATGCAGAAATATTAATTCCCATTCAAAGGACGCTGTTTTCTGTGCAGAAAGTGCTGTAATTGTGGGTTTATTCTGCATAAAATTCATACATGGTAGATTTTCAATGAAAACAGCACTTTCTCACACGAATTAATGTTCCTAAATTGAAATATTATTCTCCACACAGAAAATGTTGTTTTTCCATGCAAAACAACGATGTGTGAATTTTGCACAGAATAACTTCTGAATTATGAATAGCCTTTGAAGACTGAGTGGTTTTCAAAGATTTTCTCACAGTGGGAAGAAAATTGCTAAAATTACTCATCACTACCTCTGGAAAGAAACTAAGGCTGCATCTACACCATTGGAAATATAGTCGGATACGGATTTTTTATACATGGATTCAAGCATACACGGTTTGAAAACATTCCAAAAAAGTATACATTTCAAATATCAAACCTTGACTTTCCATTTTTTATAAGGGACACCATTTTGCTATGTCATTATATTTAATAGGACTTGAGCATACATGGATTTTGTTATCCAGGGGGATTCTTGGAACCAAACCTCAGAGTATAACAAGGGTCCACTGTAATGCAGTTTGACATGACTTTAAGTGCTGTAACTCCATTCTATGGAATCCTGGAATATGTAGTTTTATAAGATTTTTGGCCTTCTCTGCCAAAGACTGTTGGTGCCTCACAAAGCGATAAATCACAGGATTCTGCAGGATGGAGCCATGGCAGTTAAAGTGATGTCAAATTGCATTATTTTTACAGTGTAGATGCATCCTTACTAAAGCATTACATCCCTATCCAGGATGTCGATGATTGTGTGTTAGTAGTTTATGTCAGTTCTTTTTCCTGATATCAGCTCTTCTATACAGAGGGATTTATTCCATTTCCTCCAACATTTCACAAGTGAACTTGTGCACAGTTCTGGGGGTGCTATAATCCAAAGGGGATCTCCTCACACAAAGTCCCTCTTCCCACTTGAAAGATGTGTTTATTCCCTTTTGCTTGTTCTAAGAAGTACTTCCTTATCACAGTAGCAGGCTATCTATTCACAAGCTCTGAAACGATTGCTCTAGTTCTGACCCTATTGGGAAGGGCAAGACTTCAGCCCTCCTCTCCAGAATACAGGCTGCTTCCTGCTGAGTTAATTGAGTGCAACTCACTTTGTAGCAGCTGAAGCAAGCCTAGAAAAATGGGGAAGGAGGAGACGATCTGGAATATTTTCAAACAAGAAAAGAAATCAGGTAGGAGAATAACAGGGCTCTCCCCTTACCCTAACTACGACAGTTGAAAGATATCACATTCATATCATGCAGTATGAATCAGGTTTGGGACATACATGTTCCCACTGGCAACCTGAACTATAGTGCTGACATTTCCCACCTCAGACCTTTAAACAGGCCATTCACAAGACCGTAAAATCTTCCAAAAGGTTCCAGACATGTTAAAATGAGCCCATTGAAAATGGTTATTGAAATCCATACAGCAAGGATTTGTAATTTGTATTGACATCTTTACATACCAAAGGCACATATATGTCTGTACCTGGCTTCTGCTCCACCAAATTCATCTGAGGAAGTAGGCTGATATCTACAAAAGCTCATGCTGCCAATTTCTTTCTTGCATTTGGTCTCAAAGGTGCTACAAGATCTCTCTACATACTTACATATTTACTAAGTCTACTCTTGAGGGGATGTTTTACAGCACAAACAATTTTGTTTAGAGTTTTAGCTGTAATTCCCAGCATTCCTTACTATTTCCTATACAAGTAGGGTTGATGGAAATTGTAGTCTCACAACATCTGGGGGGATGCATCTTTACCAGCCCTGCCAGGTAGAAAGAGAGGTGAAGTTTTCCCCCCAGAGGATGTATTCTTACTTACAATCTCTTGCTTTAGTATAATGCTTATTCTGTAACCTTTCTACCATGTATTATATTATCTTCCTTAGGCTACTTCTTGGTTGATAATTATGATCTCATGTATGTTAATTCAACACAGACTATACCTGGTAAACTAACCATCTAAACCAAATTGTTTGCACTGTAAATCATTGAGAAATAGATAAAAGCTTGTGAAAGCTGCTGTATAGTTACCTTTTCCTTTCCTTTTTTTTTTACTCCCAATGTGCCTCACATTCTTGATACATAAATCACTTCTACTTTTACCTAATTTCCAAGCATAAAGGGCACATCAAATTTGCAAATGTGAAGCCCCAGGAAGTGGTTTATAACCATGATGTATTTTTATAATGATAAAGCCCTTAATGAATTATTGTAGTTCTTTAACAAGATTTTAATATGAAATTTCTTTGCTCCAGACTGTTGCCCATAGAACTGTACAAGCTAATATTTCTTTCTGTGTCAATCATACAATACCACTCTATGCAACCTACAATCCATGAATAAAACTGAGTTAAATTGCTTTTCTTTTTTATTTTAAAGGTCAGACTTTTGAATATGTAAGTTGAAAATAAAGATGTGCTCAGGGCAAGACAACTGTTAACTCATGTATAATAGAGAGAAATACCCACCATTATATTCAGGTCATTTTCAAAAGCATAAATGTACTCAAACAAAACTGCATGCAATGGATATGAAATGTTTGCCTTTTTGTATTAGGTGGCATTACTTTATAGACAGATGCTATTGGTCTTTAATTCCAGACATATATTGAATATAATAATTTTAATCTGTATGATGTCATTGCCATATAATGTATCCACTGAAAGAAATGTAATATGGTATGGGCATTAATCAGACTAGGAAAGAATATGTAGCAACCCACACATGATATGCCAATTTAAAAATAGAGTACATTTACAAATGTACACTAGTAATTGGATATCCAATACACTATGATTTTAGACATGTGATTACTTGCAGTTGAAACTGTGAAATTACTCCATTCAAAAGAGTGTGACCAATTGAGATAGAGAGAACATGAAAACAACAGCTCAGAAGGTGGTTTCTCCAGTATTTCTATCAGAAAGCTGAGAATAGTATTGATCAGCTGTTTGGCAGATCCAACAGGGACTGGATTTTGTCTTTAGGTTACTAATAAAGACCTGATGGGCATTATCGATCAGTATACAGTATGGCTTGGGTACTGTGATATCCATTTACTTTAAGTATGCAAAGGACTATCATACAAAGGAGCAGTTCTCAAATGTTAGTACTCCAAGTTTTTTGGACTTCAACTTCCAGAGGTTCCAGCCAGCTTGGCCAATAGCAAGGGATCCTGGAAGCTGAAATTCAAAATATATGGAGGACAAAATTATAATGTAAAAGAAGGAGCAAGCTTGTTTTCTGCTGTTACACAGGAATGGACTTAAACTAGAACAAAGGAGATTCATATTAAATGGTAGGAGGAATTTCCTGATGGTTAGCACTGTTCAACACTGGAATGGGCTATCTTGGGAGATGGCAGAGTTTACTTCTTTTTAAACAGTGTTTAGATGGCTGCCAACCAGGAATGCTTTTGTGACGGATTCCTGCAGTCGCAGGGGATTAAACTAAATGGTTCTTGTGGTTTTTCTGATTTTATATAACTGGATTGAGGTTGAGATGATATTTGGCATGACACAGGGAAAAGTTCTGAGAGTTCTGCAGTGCTTGATCTGCAATGACTGTGTTATGGATGTAAGCCACCAACTGGGACATTAATGTGCCCTTCTGAATTGATCCACAGTAGTGATGGGTGAGCCTTTCCCAATTTATCCTTCTAATTAAAGGAATTTACTGGGATTTCTTGGAAAATTCTTCGAAGAAGCTCCAGTCTGTTGGATTCCCCCCCCCCCCCCAAGACTGCAAGGTCTCATTGGCCTGAAACACAGGTGCAAAAAAGCACCTTCTGCACAGTTTGGTGGTGATTAGATGATGCACGCTCTGAAACCTCATGTAAGCTGTGCCAGGGTTGTGCCAGGGCCATGTTAGCGCTGTGCTGGAGCACCTAAGGTGCCCCAAACCTGGCCAAAAAAGGAGTGGATTTTATCCACTCTTTGCCACGACCTGTTTCGAGACCACAGCAGCAGACAGCCTTGGGACTGCAGCATCTGGTTGCCGTGATCCAGCAGCAATTGGGGTGGGAGCATCCTCTAGCCGCTGCTTTAGCCCCCTCTTCTTCTTAATAATAATAATAATAGGTTTTATTTATATTGTCCCGCCTCTCCCGACGGATCGAGATGGGATTAGAAAACAAAATTATACAGACACAATAAAGCTAATAACAATTAATTAAAATCACAATATAAAACCATGTCTCATCTAAAAACAGTTAGTACCATATAAAAATGTTTTCACAGCCTGAGGTAGGTTCCTGATCGGGAGGTAGTGAACTTGTTGAGTCTAAAAAAAGGTCAGGAGGGTATGCTTGCCAGAAGAGGTAAGTTTTTAGCGCCTTTTTGAAGGCGTCCAAGGTAGGGATAAGTCGAAGCTCTTCCGGAAGATTGTTCCAAATCGTTGGGGCCATAGCCAAGAATGCTCTTTGATGAGTAGATGTTAATCTCACTCTTGAGGCCATTATTGATTTGGATGCTGTTTTATTCTGGAGGGGCTGAGCCATTGTCGTCTTAACCAAACCATGTTAATGAGAGGGCACACTGATGTCATACAAATCACTGATGAAACAAATTATAGCTTTATTTATTATAAACAGTTATTATAATATTCCTCACATTACGAGGCATCCAGCACTTCTTCTGTCACTAGGAGAGCTTTCCTAATCAATGGAGATTAGTGCGCCCTAAAAGCAGTGGGGCATAGGAGGGTTATATGATAACAGTGGAGGAACTATGGCTCAAAGTGGCTAGAAATAGAATTGGCATCTTCCCTCATCTATTTCTACGCCCCACATGCCACCTCCACCCCCATTCAAAAACACCCAGTCTCTGTCTCTCACTCTGAAACACATACACAGCTATATATCTATACATGGGGCAGCAAGGCATTTGGTTTCTTTCTCTTATCTACCACACACCCCTTCATCTCATAAGAGTATTTTACTTGCAAAGGTGGGGAGTGTAGAAAACTCAAGTGCTGCCACTCATCAGAATGCTTGTTACAAGAACTGGCTAGTGATAAGTTCAATACTAATAAAGTCAAAACAAGTGTCTTAGATTAAATACATGCATATATGTGTGTCATTTTTGTGTCCCAGTCATGTAATATTGAGGAGAGGGGGAATCAATTACTAAGGGTCTTTTATTTATGCAGTAATACACTTACAACAAACCATAAATGTCTAGTCATAGCTGACTGTAGGGGGTGGTGCTCATCTCTGTTACTAAGCCAAAGAGCCAGCATTGTCTGAATTCAAATCCAATGGTCATGTGGCCAACATGACTGCACCAAATGCTATTATCTTCCCACTTGAAGTGGTACCTATATATCTACCTGCATTTGCATGCTTTTGAACTGCTGGGTTGGCAGAAGTTGGGACTAGTGACAGGAGCTTACCCCATCATGCAATACTTGGGCCTCGAACTACCAACCTTCCAAACGACCAATCATCAGAATTGGTATCTTAACCACTGCATCCCTAAGTAAGCAAAATATAACAAAGTATGGTTAGGAAAGTAGGAGGGGGAACATGACATGTATTGCTGAATCTAACATAACCTGATAAACTGACACACATCAAAATCAAGGGTTGAACCCCTGAGTCCTCTTTAAACACAATCTCTTAATTTTCATCCTTGAGTTTCAAAGCATTAACCTCACCTAAGAAACAAGTACATGTTTACAGAAGAGCATAATCAGGTCTACATGCTCAGAAAAGAATGCTATGTGCAGGTACTGTTATGATTCAAGGTGCATTTATTCTAATTATGCATACAAATTGCCAATTATAGAAGTAGTTAGTTGTTTGCATACTCAGTTAGACTGTAGCATGGGGACATATTTCCATGAAAAATATAGGCCTACATCTGAATTTCAAACAGATATGCAATAGTGGGAACCTAGTTAAAGAACAGCAGCAGCTACAACAAACTAGAGTAGTTATCTCACAGAAGTTTTAAAAACAAACAAAGAAGGACATTGATATTACAAAGAAAACTTCACTTGCATATGATTATAATGCTTGCAAGGTTTAATTACATGGTACAAAGGCAAGTTCCACCTTGCAAATGACCAGTTTCCATACTATCCATTTGTGTGAATTTTAGGAAGTATCTAGGCATGTCATCTGGTGACCACATGCCCCATCATCTAACCTAGATTCTAAGTTTTCCTTTAAAAAAAACAGGTCTCTGGACCTTACGGGGGCACAATGGTAGGGTAGTCACCACCATTTTCATCTTTTAGTGTATTTAGCCAACCAATAAAGCCTTACTACTAGGATGGACATTTAGGACCCATTCTCTCCCATTTCAGATTTCTGGTTCCCTGGTTCATATGCTACCAATCTGAATGAAAATGTAGGTTTAGGAGGAAAGTCTATCTAAAGCCTGTTTTGCAGAGCTTCTGGCACAGACTACACAGAATGCACATTAACCATAGGAGAAAAGGGAAAGGGAGGCAACAAGATAGAGCTTTTATTATGCTTTTTTTTTTCTTAGATGCCCAGGAAAAAAGCCATTTAATGAAAGGAAGTGTGAATTTTCCCATTCCCTAATCTGGAAAGCAAAGAGTTATCCTCCATCATTGTTGCATTATCTAGGGTCCAGTTTTCCCCCACCACTACCCAAGGTACTACTTCCTTTTACTTTGCTTGATCTCTCTCTCCCTCTGCTTCTTTTCTTGCAGAAGCAGGAGGGAAGGCAGCAGTGTGAAGGGAAATTGTAGGGGGAGAGTGTTGGAGCAGCACCTGAAGTTATAAGGGAGGAAAACCTGGCACAAAGGCAAGGTAAAACAAACTCGAGATTGAGAGGGGAAAAGAATGTGTAGTAGGTGGGTGCAAAGGGCAAGAGAAGGGAGGCACAGCAGCTTGAGATATGCAGAATAAGGAAGAGAGGGATGTGATATTTGCATATGAGAGAGCTCAAGAAGCAAGGAAGGGAGGCATGGAGAAGGAATGAGGCAAAAGAGACAAAGGCGGGTTATAGACCGCCGCTTTGAGGCGGTCTCCCGCCGGCGCCATTTGCTCTGTGAGGGAGCCGCAGCAGCCACACCGCACGGTTCCCGCGTGGAGCAAAAAAGAAGCTCCATTTTGGAGCTTCTTTTTGCAGCGCCTCTATGACGTCGCGAGGCGCCTGGGGCGGACTCATGACATCATAGACACCGTGCGACGTCCGGACGCACAGCATCCGATACGTAAAGATGGCGGTGCCCATATGAACAGGGCGCCGCCATCTTGTACGTACGGAAGCACCACCCCTTCCTAACCCTAGTACGTATAGAATACGTACTAAATGGCGGTGTGTAACCCGCCAAAAAGAGGGAAGGGAAGATGAGTGGTGATGTAACAGAGGATAAGAAGAAAGATAAGATTGAGTGGTAGCACAATACGAGGAAGGGAGGGGGGTTGAAGCAGAGGAGTACAAGAAACAAGGGAATGGACCATGCCAAAGGCACAAAGTGAACCAATGAAGCAAAACATGACCAGCCGTGGATCAAAAGAGGTTGGCATGTGGAAATCACACGATGAAGAAGGGAAAAATAAGGTGAGAGATATGTATGAGGGTGCAGAGAGCAAGAAAAGATGGTGCAAAATAAGGCAAAGGACAAAGTACTTTCCTCCATGTTTCCCCCTATGAATTGTATAACATTCCTGTTATGCTGAAAATATGCAGGGATAGCTGTGCTGAATTATCAAATTCAAACAAAAATCTACCAGACAGTGATACCTTTATTGGTGAATCGAAATGCAGAATATATTTGTTGCAAGCTTTCAAAGCTCCATTAGCTTCTTCATCAGGCAAGATGTTACAAACTATACAGGAGAGAAAAAATGGAGATGTTCGTAAGATGCCTGCATTTTGTTGTTTCTGTCCTTAGTTAAGATGGTATGAAGAGGGTAAAATTTGCAGGCTGACTCCTCCTCCTCCTGGCTATGTGAGAACAGGGAGTTTAACAAAGTCCAGGAAATTTAAAGTCCATTTGCATATCAACAGGACTCTTGCAATCCAAACTGTCTCCATACCTGTGAGGCCAGGGGACAATGGATTTTTCAAAAAGCCTCCATGGTTTTGCATCAGGAGTAATTTGGTATGTTTAGAGGTAAAACATGCTAATCTAGTCCAAATTTGAGAAGAAAAAATTATTTACCTTGGTTGAATGTTCCAGTTCACTAGTTTATTCTTTATCTTTCCCCATTGCAGCTTTCTGGTTAGGAGAACTTTAGAAGTCTGGAGGAAAACACATTTGAAGGGTGTGGATGGCAAGAGACCTCATTTGCTTCTCCAGGTTTGCACTTCCACAAGTGAGGCCAGCCTGTTCAGGACACCCTTTGTAACTGCATTCATTGGGGATTTAGGGTGGATGAGCTCGTGCTCTCTTTCAAGTTGGATTGCTTGAAATGGGCATTACAGAGGGAGGATGTTTCTTTTGTTTGAAACATTGTTTGTTTAATTCTCCACAGGTCCAAGTGTGACCAATATGGCAGTGGATCCTCTATCAAGCTGTGAAGTCTCTGTGGCTCCCACCTGTGCCCAGTGGGAACCTTACAGAAATACGTGGCATCCCACCCTCAGATTCAAGGCCTTTTGTTCACCCACACAGGTGTCTTTCTGCTGACATGTTACCAAGTGGTGTCAGTGCTTCATTTGGCCTTGCAGCATGAGGGACTGCTGCCTAGAGATTATGGGGGACATTCTTTCTGCATTGAAGCTGCTACCACTGCTGTGGGATGCTGTTTTCTGGTGGACTTTATAAAAAGACAGGACAGCTGGAAGTCAGGAGCTTTTACGCCCAGGAATGGATTCATGTTTCGGGCCCCATTGATGAGCTCATCAGGTTGGTGGAAGGCATCCCCATGGGGTGGACAGCATAGGTCTTGGATCTGGTGGGTGTGATTTCCAGAGCTTCATGGCATTGGATCAGGAGCTTAATGGGAACCCAGGGGGATTGAGATTGTTGCGGTGTTACCATTGTGGGGGCAGCACCAAAATTGGCATCCCCTGGTGACAAGGGGTAGAGATGCAAATAAGCAATCAACCGGTTACCAGAGATGAGAAGGGGCATTTAACTCATCACCCCTTTTTGTCATCCCGAAGCTTGGCTGTGACCAATAATGGGTTGGTTGTTGATAGATAGGTGTGCAATAGTTGATCAAGGGAAAGGTGCGAGACTCACGAGGCCCTAATCCTCCTTCCTTATGCTCTGCTTCCCAAACTTTTTTATGTTTTGGAAGGGAAGAGAACATTGAAAGCAAGGTGAAGAGGGCATTTGGAGTAGTTGCCTGCAAGTATGGGAAGAGGAGGAGGAGGAGGAGGAAGACAACTATAGGAAAACTCGCTATCCTGTCACAACCCCAATTCTTGGGATCATATTCCACTGCAGCCTCAGCCTGAACACTTGCTCAGTCTAGTGAACCCTAGGTGCACAGTGACCAAAGAAAAGACTCCAATGTCCCCTGGTAGTGGAGGAGGCCAGTGGCACCTCTTATGTAGGGCCACTGTCATCACTTGGCTCTGGCTGGCCTTCTTGGATAAATGACCTTGATGGTTTTGCTCCTGAACAGCATGTTGGGCCAGCCAACTGAGGATGAGCTATGCAAGCTGCTGGAACAGAGCATGTATCTATGAATGCCACCTCCACCCTCCTGCGTTCCACTCTTGGGTGGAGACACACATCAAGTCTGGTAAGGCAGCCAACCTTTGATCTGGTCTGGTAAGGCAGCCAAACAAGCAGGGCAGGGATTTGATGGAGCCCATGGAGAGGAGAAACAAAGAAAGAAGACTTTGGGCACCTGTCATAGGCATCAGGGATGGTGGGAGATTTGGGAGCTAAGTGGAGCCAGCTTTCATGAGGAACAATTTCTCTGCCCTCCCAAGAACTCTCACATGTTCTCTCATTCTCTCTTAAACTCAGTCATACTGTTTCTCTCACCCTTTTTCTTTCTTCTTTCACATGCTCACTCTTGGAGGGGCTTTCAAAAATGCTTCATGAGATCCTTTTATCTCTTTGTTTGTGACACACACCAGACTGTCCTTGCTCACATGCACACACACACACTGCAGCTGCTTGTTTTTCTTCCTTGCTTTCTCCCGTTCCCTCTTCTTAGCCAGTTAATTCTTACACACATATTCTCAAATCATACTCTTGCTTCCTCCCTCACAGACATCGATTCACACACATTTTCCAACTCTCTCACATGCTACCTCCCTCGGTCTGTATGTTACTTTCTCATACACACTAATTCTTTCTCTCATACACTGAGTAATGTTATTTTTATGACTCTGTCTCCCTTATAGACATTCATTCACACACATTTTCAGACACAAATTCTCTCTCTCTCTCTCTCTCTCTCTCTCTCAAACACACACACACACACATTTAGCAACACACTTCTGTCCTTTTTCACATACTTGCAATATGCAAATACTGTACTTTAGCTTGTGAGCATTTACACCACTGTTATTGAATAATATGGCGTGTGGCAATCCATGGTTGTCAAAATAATGGACCAAAAGCCCACCAATACAACAGGTGCACTGTATACATAAATGTGTAAATGAAAATAAGTACACTAAACGAACACAATACTTTTATTCATACTCCATAAAGAGGAGGGCAATATCTGTAGATAGATTTATAGAGGGCCATAGGGATAAAAAAGTTGGAGATCCACTACTCTAGAGAGAATTGTATTAAACAGTTAAAACATTTAAAGGAAGAATGGGGAAAATAAAGTTAAAAGTATGTAAAATTGTAAAAGAACAACAACAACAAAATATCTTGGGGCATGGATAACCGATAAGAACACTGATCTATTTGAAAAAAATTACAATGAGAGCTGGAAAAAAATAATAAAAGAAAAGATCTAGAGAAATGGACTAAACTTAAACTAATGCTACCTGGCAGAATTGTGGCAATAAAATTGGTGTTCTACCTAAATTTAACTTTCTTTTCACCAGTTTACCAATCATTATCAACAAGAAATCCATCTCTGTTTGGAACAGAGAACTTTAAAAAAAAACACCTTGGGAGTCTAGAAAGTTTTAATTTACATTGCGGTTAGCATGCATACCTATGGTACAACACAGTAAAGGTTCATAGCATCTTTAAACACCATTTTATTCTCAGGTCAATCTTGAATATCTGGGAGCAAGTTAAAAACCAATTCTACAGAGGATATCCTGGGTGGACCTCACCACAGGAGGCCTTTTTTTTGGAGGGGGGGGCAGGAGGTGTCCCTGACAATATTTGGTTAAAATGCAAGGGCATCACTAAGAAAGACACAACTGTAAACCACATCTTAAAACTCCCCCCAAAGAAATAGATAAGATTGAATTGAGAAAAATACTGCTTTCCTGAAAGACAACTGACAGAAAGATTTAAAGCAGACATCTAACAAAAAGGTTTTGAAAATACCTCAAATAAATTAGACAAAGTTCTTGATGCTGATTAGATAAAGTTAACAGCAAAATGTTATAAAATATTAATGGAGAGAAAACTAGAGTATAACGTAATTAAAGAAACCATGATAAACTGAAGAGCCACCAATTCACAAAAAACTAAAACATAAAGAAAAATTTCATCAAGATGGAAACACGTTGGTATTTCACCATGTTAAAATAAACACAATGAACAAAACTGGACAACAAAGCTGCTTGGAATGTATAATAATAATAATAATAATAATAATAATAATAATGTATTTTATCCTGCCTCTTCCGATTGAGGATCGAGGCAGGTAACAACAAAGTAAATACATACAGAACAATAAATACAGGAACATGGTTTCATCTCTAGTGGGAATGCCCACATGCAACAAACTACTGGAAGGGTATCACAAAACAATAAGCACAATTCTAGAAGCCAAATTTCAAATGCTCCCAGAAGTATACTATTAAACATGGTGAATAAAACTGCTAAGTCTTATTATATATATTATGTATGCCTTCTGTCGGCAAGAATAGCATACATGCATAAATGGAAAGAAAAGGACTACCCCAGACATAGATACATGGCTTTCAAAAATGCTAGAAGTGAAATGGACAATTATACACAAGCAGTTTAACTAAAAACCTTGGGAAAATAAGAAAAGGAAGAATTTTTCTGATAACATACTGTAAAAACAAATGGACAGCAACAGACGAAGAGGTTAAAATTTTGACATAAATATTAAGCTTTAAAACTTCAATAATAGACAAAAGAAGACACAAAAAACAGCAAAAAAACAACAAAAGACAAGCACTTGCATGAAAATAACAAATTTATTTATTAGTTTAAGCACTTAAAACTTAAAACATTGCGTTAATAAACACTAAATTCAAGATCATAAGATATAAGACACAACAATTAGGAAAATACAAAGGAAGTCAAATTTGAATCAAATTGTAGAATCCTTTACTTAAACACAAAAATTACAAAGAGCTTTTGAATAGAAAAATACTTGATGTTTAGCATATATAACTAGACTCTTATTTATTTAAAGAAACATCAGTACAGTTATGTTACTGTAATTGTACTGATGTTTTCTTTAAATAAAGATTAATCATTAATGTTTTTAAAAAAAAACACACCTTTGATTACATTGAATTGCTTCATAGAAAATAACTTTCCAAGCTGTGGTCTGTGTATAGGATTGCATTTTCAGTGATTCAAGGGAATGAACTCCTACAGCTCTACAGATCCTGTTTATGTTTTTGTTTTGATTTTGCTAGTATTTGATATCTAGTAATGAATGTCTGATTGTAAAAAGAATTGAAAAAGGTACAGTGGTACCTCGGGTTACGAATTAATTCGTTCCGCCATTCCGTTCAGTAACGCGGAAATTTCGTAACCCGAAATAGCTTTCCGTTAGCGCTGGGAGCTATAGCATTGAATTTCGCGCTGAAAAGAATTTCGTAACCCGAAAAATATTTCGTAACCCGAAACAGTTTTTGCCAATCTGACTTTTTCGTATCCCGGAAATCGTAACCCGCACATTTCGTATCCCGGGGTACCACTGTATTATATTTCTTATTGAATAATTGATTTGATTACAGAGAACCAGGTTAACCAGACAACCAAAATTTCAAGCAGATGCTACAAATCAATTTAAAGACAAAAAAACCTGGTTGAGCTGCTTATACTTAGCTGCTCTTTTATTTAATGGTGCAGAACAGAAGCTTGACCTCATTTCTCGCATCAATTAGAATCGGAAAGATTACATGGGAATTGGTGTGATTTTCACTTATAGTAGAGCCACAGTTCAAGGGATACTTTCACAAGGATAGTACAGATTGGCAAATCCAGTGCTTTACTGAGAATACAATGTGTCTGTTCTGTATACCCATCTACCTATCAACCTTCCTATATCTTGCTTATATTATGCCATACACATAAGCATCTCTGTCTAGGTCTCCTGTTCATAAATCTAAAAGGAATCACTTGTGTAAACTGCTCTCATTACTACATATTTGAGAGTAGTCAGCAGGTGCCCCACAATAAAACTAATCCTAATTTTTGAGCTAGTATCAGATTTCTCCAGAGATTTTGAACTACGTGCATTATTAAATACTGCTGGTGATGATGAACGCTGTAGTAATCACTGGGGAAAACTGTGTGCAATATCTGTTGTTCAGATTTTGTAGTGTTTTCTTTTAGTAGGGACTTTCTTTTCTACTACATGTTTTTCCCCTTTGGAGAAAGTCACAATGCAAAAAGCATATATCTTGCAAATAAGCACACATTTCATGATGATGAATAATCATGAAGTAATCAGTCTGACTTTTCACTAGCTGCTACATTACCAGCATCAAGTTATTGAAATTTTATAACAGGATGATTAATGCCATATTTTGTCACTGCGTGATTCTAAAAATTTTTACAAAAGCATAATTATTTCATCTAAGAAACGATCACTTGGAAAATACAGCAGTCCCAAATCCACATCATTAGAGCTCTCCAAAAATTGTCAACAGGAAAGTTCTGCTCTTTTCTTTACCCGGCAGGTAATTCAAGTTCAAAGTGATAGATAAAATCAGTGCATTTGACAAGTAAATGAGACCGAGTGACTTCACGGTAAAAGATAAAAGAACCGAGATTTTTTAAAGACCATTTAAATAAAGAGCAGGTTTTAAAAAACAATTTTAAGATATGTCAGGTTGAAGTGTAATTAACCAGAGGTCGTAAATCCTCTCTATGGTAGAGATTTTAAAAATAATATGCTTTTCTTTCTATTGTTAACCATATGGGACTGCATGAAAATGACAGGTGGCCCAATTCATAAATACCCCACTTGAGAATCTATCAGAACGTTACATGGGATGTGGGGGTGCAATGGCACATCTTAGAGCATACAATATTTTATTGGGAGAATTAGAGAAAAAAAATCATAAATATTTGAGTCCCAAATGAAAAAGGGGGCTTCACAAATATCAGGAAATCCTGATGAGATGAATCCTGGACAGATTTTTATTTTTGCAATTTTGGGGTTAATCTGTATGAAAAATGAATAGTATAGATAGATAGGATAGATAGATAGAATAATAGATAGATAGATAGACGAGAGCACGTTTGCCAATTGGGATTTATTTTATGAAAAATCTTCACACTGCTTGTTTTGGGACAGAAAACAGAATTTCTGCACACAAAAACATGCCTTTATGTGTAGAAACGATTTATTCACAGACAATTCTGCTTTCTGTGTAAAAAGATAAGTGTTGGATTTTTCACAGAATAAATTCCAATTGACAAATAGTCCTCAAAACTGTGTTGTTTTAAAGAACTTTCTTACAGTGAGGAGAAAACAGTTAAAATATCATTCTCGTTACAACAAACAAAACTACCGAAATGTATATCCCTACACTTTACTCCTACTACTCACACAATCATTTGACCTGTTGTATAGATGAGTTCTATCCTTTGGCCATCCAGTTCACAGAAGTGGAAAAACTGAGTTGTGTATATAACTGAATAAATCAATTCACAGCAACTGCTAGGGAGGCAAACTGACATCCTGGAAGCTTAGGCCCAAAACAGACGACCAAAAGCGCTGACATAGGGCTGATTTAGGGCTCCAGAGGGCTGGGCATCCATACACACTCAGTCCTCTAGCAGAGCCCGTGCTTCATTTTGCTGGTGTCCCACCCACATAGGGTGTGGTGATAAGATGCATGGGTGTCCATGTACCCAAACGGCACTCGCTGGAGATGGCGAGTGTGAGCCCCATTATGGCTCTCCTAAAAAGAAGCTGCTCTAGGTGGTTCTTTATAGGGGGTGGTCTTGCCGTGCTGAGGGTTGGTTTGCAATAATGACGAGGGCAAAAACTGTGTTATGGAATAGCACATCTGTATCCCCCTTAATTTAGCTGCTAGTAGTTTCAAATCATCCCCTGCCCCATCATAGCCTTTTAAAAAACCAAAGATTGTCCTAATATGTATCTCAACTCTAAACTGCTTTCTCCCAAGCTGTGCTCCTTTCCATTGTGAACAGAAACAGTGGCTTTGCCAGAACTAAATTTTACTGCATTTTAAGCTGTTGGTTGCCATCTGCTAGTTCACACAAGCTAAATCTGCCTGAGCCATGCTGGCCACTGGACCAAAAGGGAATGAAAAGTCCTTTGGGTGAAATCCCGTGTCATGTTAACAGATGTAACATGTCCACAAATGCAACCAGGCTATTCGATCTTCTTTACCTCTTAAACTTCACTGTGCATCACCCCCCTCTGCTCCAGAGGACAGGAAGGGTGCACACTTCTCTTCTTTCTGTGCTCTAAGAGAAAAGGTTAGCTAGGTTACCAACTTCTGATTATAGCTCATTTCACATACCCCTACCTTTGCTCACTATTAACAGTTGTTTAACACCAGCTTGGTCGTTCTTTCTTTGTTTCTTGACCAGGTTCTAAACGGCTAACAGTGAGTTTGGGCTCCCCAATGAGTTTAAGGATGAACAGAGATTTATATTCCATTCTATCTCCATGAGATTGTATTGCACACTTAATTCCCTCCCCATTTGTATTCCATTTTAACATACAGAATCTGTAAAATAACTTCCAGAATTGGGGCATAGGGCCAAAACACACTTCAGAATTAATCCAGTTTTGGGACCACTTAATTGCCTCGTCTCACTGCTATGGAACAATATAGTTGAGCACCTGGTAAACAATTTTTTTAGGCTATTGTGAGCTCAGGTGTCACTCAAACCATTCCTATGCAGAATGAAGTCCATCAAAGCTGGCTGGTTTCACTGAGTTTAGACAGGTGCTAAATCTTTCCAAAAGCAGATGGAATATCTTCACCCACAGAAATAAAGACCCCCCAACTAAAATCAAAGCACTTTACATTTAAGAAAACTTTGCCAGTCATCCTGGCATGCAGCAATACTCTGAGAGGTGCCCCAAACCGACTTTTCCCTTGACATAAACAACACCCACCAAAAACAAAACAAAAGTCCACTTTCATGCAGAAACAAACAGATGTGCTAATTGTGTTTCAGGACATTGTCATTTTGAATGTGCCAGGAATACCTCACACATCCCATCAGCTAGCAGCACTCCATGTCAATCATCTGCCATCTGGTACATTGGGGTTTTCATTAGCTCTGTAACTGCCTGACCTTGTGCCAGGCTTCAGCAGACAGGTAGTTCACAACCCTCACTGTTGAAATTAGCATTCATGATACTATTTAAACTGTGGAGCAAATTTTGAGTTCATTTATTAAATGAGGCATATGTTACTACACTCATAACTGATTCATTTGAGTTATTTTTATTGACCTTTCTGTATTCATCAAATCAGCTTTGAAATAGACATTGAGGTACCCTTTTACTGTGGGGTATAAAAATCCACAATAGCTAATAGAGTTTGTGTGTCATGTGAGTGTGTGTTTTCTGGGCAAAATTCTTATGAGGTCTCAGTATCTGCATGATATATATAGTGCCGTTGCTACTCATTCAGTACAGATGAGGTAAGCTTAGATCTTCATGATTAATGCTCACATATTTTAGCTGAATGTATTTCATGTTCCCTTTGAATTTACAATTGAATTGGTACAGATATAATTCTGGTGACTATACTGTAATTAATCATAATTAGATTTTGAATTAGGACATAGATACTATTGGGGTAGATGAATTGGTAGTGTATAACTCTGGTTTCATAATGCAAGAAAGATGCCATTCCTGTGGTCACTGAGAGCATGGAAATGAGCTTGTATTATATTCTGAACACTCCTGAAATGCAATGGGTCTTTTTCCTTTACAGAAAGGCTGTCCCCATGGGCCCAAAGGCTAATTTTCCCCCTGGTCTCACATCATCCTGTTTGGACAACACAGGCCAACACAGTCGTGAGGGCCCTGGGAGAGAAGAGAGTATTCCCTTAAATCTTGCCAGCTACCCTCCCCCCTTGTTAATAACGCGGCAGCCATTTTGTTTAGCTCGGAAGCCATTTTGTATTGGCAGCTCAAATCTGTCAGGGGAATGGAAGGACCAACCCACCCTATCTGAGGCAAAAGATAGGTGAAGGGTCTGAAGATAGGGTGGTTGGCCCTTCCAGAGGCATAGGTGAGGGGAGACAAATGTCCAAGTGAACACCTCGGCATCCTCCTAAAAGTTGAAGGTGAATCTCAGAACTGACTTTTAGGTCTTGGACTAAACACAGGAAGGGAAAGAGACTTGCTTTTGGGCTGGCTGAGACTTAAGCCCTTACTTAAGTCGTGTGAATTATGTGGGGAGTCTTGGGTTGGCCTTCCGGATGTGGGCCAGCTGAGGAGCAACCCACTCTTGGATTGCCCTTGGGGCTCACGTGTTTTTGCCCAGGGGAAGCTGGGGAATTGGTCTGGGAGGAGGCCATCCCCACTGTTCCTGCACAAGGTTGTCCCCCCTGGCTTTTGCAGATCTTGAAGAAATAAAGTTAAATAAGTTGAGTTAAATAAAGCTGGCAATTTATAACCCAGTTCTCTGTGTCTGGTCTCGTTATTCACTGGGAAGGTCAGCAAAGGTCCCTTAAGTGGTACCCAACAAAGGATGATAGTAATACCATCAAACTAGGATGATTGGCATTGCCCCTCACTTTGATGTGGCTACATGTTTCAAACTACCAGTGCACAGTCTGCCTCCAGTCAATCCCACTGCAATGCCCCAATATTCAAAGTTCAAACTAGAGTGCATACAGTTAATTTCCTCAGTCATCACTGGGGAGATAGACTCCATCTATTAAGTTCAAAGACTCCAGTTTAAAGATGATGTCAGATTATAGAATTGATCGGCTCCCAGTTGTGATGACATAGTCCCAATTGGCTTTGGTTATCTTCTCATGTAATGTTGACTTTTTCCAGATTGTTACAACACACCAAATTCCTCAATTACAACATATTACGTGTTACCAACAATTCCTTTGGTGTAAGGGAAACATTTGTGTAAACCCCAGCCTCTGCCTTGGCTGCCAAAACCAAGGAGATTGATCTCATTATGAAACCGATGATGAATTCCAGATGACCTCACTGAAAATGGCCATCTGGACATCATACTAATTGCAGCTTTATGTTCCACGGATCAGGTTTTTCCTTTTGAATGCTCAGTTTCACACTGTGTATGAAAGGGATGGTTCTGCCACACTGAGAGTGCACCTGCACTGTAGATATAATGCAGTTTGAACCTACTTTAATTGCGATGGCTCCATCCTACAGAACCTGGGATTTGTAATTTATGAGGCACCAGCACTCTTTGGCAGAGGAGGCTAAACACCTTGAACAAACTATAAAGGTTTCCATAGGATGGGAGGTATATGATACTTTAAGTGGTGTCAAAACCGTTTATTTCTACAGTATAGATGCACCCTTGGGGCCTACCTAGAGTACACAACCATGTGAGTCGGCTAACAGTTTGCTCACTCTCTCTCGCTTGAAAGAGTGCTAATGAAAGACAGCCTTCAAAGGCTTCACTTTGAACTGGATTGGCATATCTGAGCAGGCAACCTCTTCAACACTGGCTAGTTTGCCTCAAAAGGACACACTTTTTCTGACACTCCTTCTGGCCGTCATTAGAATTCCTGTTTTCATGCCCACTTTTTCTGTTTAGCTGGTACTCTCTTCCTTGACCAAGTTCTGTATAAATTAATGAACTGCTGCTAGTATAGACAAACAATATCCCACATTTTGCCTTCCTCATTGTTTGTCTAAGCAGGAGATAGTGTGCAAGTTCTTGAATCACTGAGATTTCTGAAAATCTTGATCCTCAGTGATGTGGTTTGAGATCCTGGTTACTCAGTCTCTTTGTGATGCAGTGCTCAAGAGGTGAGAAAAATCCTCTAGCACAGAATTACTCGCACAGTTTCACCTCTTGAACGTTCCTGGTAGTGAACATCACCATGATGTGTGGGAACATTCTGAGGAAATCACTTTAGACACACCCATGTGAACTTCACCGAAATTTTATCCAGGTTGGTTGACTTGGAGGCCTGTACCATTGCAGCTGGCCATTTGGTCAGCAGTGCCCACCTTCCAGAAGCCCAGGATACAATTGGGATGTCTGGGTATCTGACTTGTCATCACTCTCTGATATTAAACTTTATCAGAAATATCATCTCTTCCTACCAGATTTGATTAATTTAGAGCTGTCCAACAACATTTTCCAAAATTCAACAAATTTCAGGGAGTACTTGTCTACATAAAACATCTAAATTTCACCACAGCCAGAAGACATTCTCAGAATTCGAAGCTTTCATGGCTGGCATCCATAGTTGTGGGTTTTTCAGCTATTTTGCCATGTTTTAGAAGAGTTTATTCCTGACATTTCGCCAGCATCTCTGAAGATGCCAGCCACAGATGCTGGGGAAACGTCGGGAATAAACCTCTTCTAAAACATGGCCACAATAGGCTGAAAAACCCACAACTAGGGATGCCAGCCATGAAAGCCTTCGAATTCCTGGAGAATGTCCTTCTGGCTGTGGAAAAAATGGAAATTGTGGTATATTTGTATTTCACACACCATTCCTATGCTGTGATTCTGAGTATATTTGCATGGAAGAAAGGTTTGTGTGAATTGAAAAGACTTCTTCCATGTAAAGTATTTGAATCCTGATAACATCCTCCGTTTCTTTTTAGTCCAAATTTAATAAACAGTGAATCTCCAGTGAGTTCCTGCAGAAAAGGATTAATTCTCTAGTCCCATTGGGAGCTAAGTCCACACTAGATGATACCACATGACTTTATTAGAGGGACAGAGTGGCCTGGAGAAATCAAGACTTCAACTCAAGCCATGCAGACTACTGACAGATCTGGTTTTTTTAAACTGAACTGAACTGAAGGCAGACTTCAAAGAGGAAACATAGTTCAAATATGAAAACTTTTTTCTTAATTCAGAGCTTGGTGGATTTTTTTAAAGTTTACCTGATATGAAGCAGACAACCCCCAGCCCTTTTTATGGCTCTGGTTTCTCTTTGAAACTGACACGACTTGTCTAGTACCAGAATTTCAAAAAGCCATCAAGCTCTCTGAGGAGTAAAAAAATTGCAAATGCTCAAATGTGTTCTTATAACGGATGATGATTATATAATTCTGAATGGAGTTGTACTTTTTTTCCCCAATTAAATGAGTGCAAATTAAACTTGTATACGAAAATTTCATCTAAACAGCATGCAATTGCATGTGCTCACATTAATTCCTTCTTGCTTTCTCCTCCGCTACCTGACCTCTCATCTGGTCTGAAATCTTCTTACATTGAGAACTGGTAACTGCAAAAAACTTTGGTGCGTGTCATATAAAGTTATGGTTTGAAAAGAGGAGGAGGGGGGTTATGGTTATGCAAGGTTGTGTGGGCATTGACACTGTCCTCCAAATTGTTCAAGAACTACATCCAACATCACAGACTCAGTGCATATATCTCACGATGGACACAAGCTTGCAAATAAGAAGATATAATGCCTTGTACCAGTGTGGTGTAGTGGTTTAAGCATTAGACTGCAACTCTGGATAGTTTAATTAGAGTTTAATTCCCCACTCATCCATGAAATCTACTGGGTGACCATGTGCAAGTCACACACCCTCAGCCTCAGGGAATGGCAATGGCAAACCCCTGAACAAATCTTGCCAAGTAAACCCTGTGCTAGGGTTTCCTTAGAGTCACCCTAAGCTGGAAACAACGTGAAGGCACACAACAACAGCAAAACAGAAACTTACAGTAGAATTTAAATTCTCTTTTCTTTTGCAATGAGAACACTCTTATACCGTTCAACCTTAAAAGTTTATTATTCTGAAGGAGTTCATCACAATGGTGTCAACTATGAACAGCAAGTTCATCAAAGCACACTTTTGCCTACTTCTCAGTTGGGATGGGAAGTAGGCTGCACCCACACTACAGAAATAATCCAATTTGTCACCACTTTATCTTCCATGGCTCAATGCTATTGAATTCTAGGAATTGTAGTTTGTTATGGCACCAAAGCTCTCTGACAGAGAAAGCTAAATGTCAAACAAAAACTACTGTTCCCAGAATTCTGTAGCATTGAGCCATGACATTTAAATTAGTGTCAAACTAGATTATTTCTGCAGTGCAGATACAGCTGAGTGACAAAATCAAAACACAACCAGCCATAGTGGTTTGGGAGTTGCGGTACATCTTACATGTGCATGCCTCATTGTACATAGAATCCTGTTTTTATTTTTATTTTTTGTAGTTTTTAACAGGTGATTTATTCCTCACTTGACCATCATTCATGACTTAACTATTGTTGAATAACTAGAGAGATAGGTGTGTTATAATTTATGACATTGCACCATTGTTGCAAGACTGGATGGCTGAAACAAGCAACATTGCAAGCTCAGAATATTTCTCACTACAGCACACCCATTGCCCAACTGCAGTCTTCCTTTGCTCAATGATACTACAGTCCTTTCCATATTTATTGCACAACTGTTCTCTTGTTTGCACAAGCTGAGTTTTCTTTTTTCTTTTCTTTTTGGTTTTGGATTATTGGTGATAACAAGAATCAGAGAGGTTAGCTGAGCAGAATAAGAATAAGTTGACACATTCATCTTCTACTTCTTATGAAATATCAGCCACACAAAGGAGGCTCTAGAGTGAGATCAGAATATTGAAAAGGTGAAATTTCAGCACTTTGTGAGTCTGAACAAAAATTAGTTAGCAAATGGAATGTAGCATTTAGTCAACACATATAGAAAGATGAATAACACGAGAGAGAGAAAGAAGAGCCTATCTTTTTTAAAAGCAATATTCATGTATCAGGTAGTGGGGATCGGGGAAATAATTACCACTATGAATATTACCTCTTTTTTCTTTAAGCATTTGTAGCCTTTTAATCCTTTTCAGATCTTCAAATTGGCTTACATTTGCAAAATAATAATAATAAAAAAGGTATTAGCAATGAAAATCTAAAGGATTGTGTGATACTTTGCGATCTTTTTAGTTTCAGCTTTTTCCCCCCAAGGACTATTACATAATTTTTTAATAAAAATGTTAGTGCTTTTTAGATCTAGCATTGCTGTTCATTGTTTTAAAACATCATTTTTCTTTGTGTTGTTGTGAATGCCCTGTACTTTTTAACATTTTGCATTATGTTTATTGGTGTTTTTATGTCCCACAGTTTTAAGCTTTATTACATGAACTGCCCAGAGAGCTTTAGCTTCTAGGCAGTGTAAAAATGTAACAAATAAATAAATAAATAAAGTTGGAAAATGAAACTTAAAAAAAATCCTACAAAACAGTAAAAAAGTAAACAAAATAAAAAATAAGCTTTTTGATATGACACAAATGGGAGTTTGCCATTCCAGGCAAAGCTGGAAGAAACAATCCCACTGGGCATTTTAAAACCCTGACCACATCCGAAATAGCTCTTCTTACTCCCATAGTATAGTGTTATTATCAACAGAAGCAAAAGCATCAGTAACAGCAAGAAGAAAAAAGGCTGTGGGTGGTGAATGCAAGGAAAGGATTGATTGATTGATTGATTGATTGATACAATTGATGTTGGGTGTTTCCACTAGCAAGGCCATCATTCCAGTTACGGGGATATTATGGATCCAAAGGAAACCTGTGAGAGCAGGGTAACTTGTGGGGAACTTTTCACCTATGTATACCAGTACTAACTGCAAAAACTATTCCATTTTCCAGTAAATAGCATGTTTTATTTAGAAATTTGCAAAAGGTGCACACAAACATCTGAGAATTGAAACAATCTTAAGAATCATACAAGGCTACTAGAAAGAAAAGCTTGAAAGGTTGGATAGAGGGAAGTCTGAGACTGAAAAGGATGACAGTTACCAATCCAGAAGAGAGGTCCTTGGAAAATGCAACACTACATCCAGCATGCTTTAGAATGGCTCAGATATAATCTCAGGGCTACACAAAGGAATCCTGGTCTGTAAACAGAGCCCCTATCTGTGAATAAAATGACTAGGTTGTTGTTGTGTACCTTCAAGTAATTTCCATCTTATGGAGATCCTAACATGAACCTATTGTGGGTTTTCTTGGCAAGATTTATTCAGAGGAGGTTTGCCATTGCCTTTCCTTGAGGCTGAGAGCATATGACCTGCCCAAGGTCACCCAGTGGGTTTCATGGCTGAGCTGAAATTAAATCCTGGTCTTCAGAGTCATAGTCCAACACTCAAACTACAACAACTGACTGTGGGGATATTTATACCACTTTTTATGCCTTTGAAGGATGTTTTTGTGTGATCAAAGGCTTTGATGGATGATCCAGGAGACTGACAAAAAGAAGTCCAGTACTTATTGATGGCCTCAACACCAGATTCTCAATGCATTGATTAAATCTGAGACAACTCCATGATTATTGGGCATGTAGGCGGATGTAGAAACATCAGAAGTTGGGATATAGGTTATGGTCACCATTTATTTTACCAATTGCCTCTTTTGCTTCCATCTTCAAGAGGAAATGCAAAGAGCATGGGGAGGTGTGAGATATTCAGAAAAACCCATCAACACTTGGCTTTTGTTCTAAGATAGTGGTCAGTGTGACTCCCACATCTGTATTTCTGCAGGTCACTGTGGCCTCAAAGCATGGCCAATGCTAGATATTAATTTTGAAACTCCATATCTAGTGGTAGGGGTACAGGGAATGTTAACATCTGCCCCAACCTCTCCCCATTAGCTGGGTCCCTCCATTCTGATGTTGGGTAGGTGTTGACACATGTGTCCCATTGTACTACCCGGCATCACTGCAGTCACAGCAAGACACTCATTCTACGGTCAGAACAAGGCACCTAGCATTGATCACATGGCTGGGTGCCTTATTCTGACCTCAAAGTGAGCAATGCTGAGGAGTAGCATGGGCCAGCACAGTGGGATGCTTTATAAATAGCCATCCTGCATTGCAGCAGATGCCTCTAATCTTCTGGAAAGATCTGGAGCAATCAGAGAATGTTTAAAATATGTTTTAAGAAGGATCTACCCTGGGTTTGGCATTGAATGGGGCAGATGTCATCCACTGTGTTCACACCAGCACTGGGGTTTGGGCTGTGTGTTATCTGGATGACCTGCCAAGATGACAGGGCAAACTGTTTTATTTGGGCCATGCAGACAGTGTCAAAGAGGTATGGTTTGTACAATCAACTGCTCTATGAGACAGACAACTACCTAAGACATTCTTCCAAAAGTACTGAAGCTCTAAGGAACTTCTTGGCTTCAGCCAAGCATTGAGAAATATGAAACTCAGAGCTCAGAGCCAATTCTTCTCCTTCTCCCTTTCAGGCAATGCTGTAATGCCGCAATAGGATTCACACCTACAAGGCCACTGCCTGTAGGGGAACAATGTCTGACAAACATTATTATGGTGTCATCAGAGTACACAGTCATTTGCAGAACACCTTCCAAAGTGAATTATAAATATGTATACATGAATGCGGATGAGAATACAAAAATACCCATACCAAGGCAAAAGTACTAATTTCTTCTTTTTATAGCTGTGAAACTAAATTCCAAAACAAATTAATGGGATAATTATCCAAGAAAATGAGGACAAGATGGGATGTATGCATATGACTTACACGTTTTGCTCCTGTAAATTTCAGATCAAATGTATATGCATTTCATTACATGTTATTGCCATGCTAAAAATAATAATAATAAAAAGTGCCTCTGAAGTGTCTGAATACTGCAGAGCCAGGAAATTTGATAGGATATAATCACTTCTCTGGAGTTGAGAGCCTATCCCCATCAATATATATATATATATATATATATATATATATATATATATGGTGACTGCAAAATTTTGTCATGCACCATTAATACTGAGAAGTTGTTGATGAACTGACAATTTTGAAGCAGTAGAAAATAGGAAACGTTTGTGCAGTTATGGACTAAATGAAGAAATAATTAGGAAGAATATTACGACTGGACCATCAACAGCTATTAGCACATGCAAACTGGAGGAGCAACATTAATTCTCAGACAATCCTCTGACTGCTTTCACCAGGGAATGACAGAAAAGGAATGGACACTCTAAATTATCTTCTCATTTCTTGAACACATTTGTCTGAAATCTCTTAATAGCCATTGTCAAAAGCAAGGTATTTCTGGATCCAAGCTGACATGTTTCTTCATGTCTGACAGTTTTTATGGGAACTGAGCTTTTTTCCTTCCCCCTCTTCCCATCCCTCTCATGTCATGGTCTTAGACGATGACCTGAGGGAGCACATATGTTGAGAGTAAGTAAATCCAGACAAATGCTAAATCACACATCCTAGCAAAGCTGCTTGCTCTCAGAGTCCCTTGGCTCTGTTATTCATTCTCTTCACTGTTGCTACATCCTCACCTGCCCTCATCTGCAGGCAGAGACAAAACCAAGACAGAAGAATATAAGTTTCTGCCTCTTGTTTTGTTCTTTTGTTCTGGTCAAACATGTAGTCCAGGCCCAGAAGAAGTGATATGTTGTGTCATGCTAGAGAGTAAAGAATATTCATTCCCTCCCCCCCTTCCTGCTGATGAATGGGCTGCATCATATCCAGCAGTTATGAGATGATAAGCTGGATTTATAAACTTGCTAACTTTTGGGGATTCATGTTTATGGTCATGAATGATTAAACATGATCCTGAAAAGTCATCTTTGCAGCCTAGTAACACATTGAACAAAGCAATTCCAAGGCACTTCAGAGTGGAGCACTAGAAAGTGAGATGTGTAAGACCCTCAGGGCCACAGAGTGTATTAGAAGAAACAGGTATGTCAGTAGTCTGCGGGGTAACTCCTGCTGTTAGTTCTTGACATGGCGCATGACCAGGAGGGTCCTGCAGATATCATTCCCAAGTGCCTGATCTGCAGCACCTCAGAAATAATCCCTTCTGCTAAGGTAGGATTTGTTTGTTTGTTTGTTTACACCAGCAATTGTAATTGTAATGACAGAGCTCTGTTGTAGTTATATTAACAGTGCATGATTTTGGGAATGGCATCTGGCATATTGGGACACAATATTCCCCATCCCCTGCAAAACCAGCTGCTACGAGATCTTTTACACTGGAGCAAGAACAAGAAGACTCAACTAGGCAGAGCCATGTTCTCCAAATTAAGAATCACTTTGGGTGCTTATTCACACCCAACACCAATGCATGCATACACATTTGAACTGTTCTTGGCATCCACCACAACAGTGATACAGACTAATGGTGCAGAACAGTAACAACTTATACATAAATAAGGTGGCATTTGTACGTCATTAACAAGAAGCCAGTATGTCTTTGATAGAATCCCAGTGATGATAACACCAGTCACTAATTCTGCCAATAATACTCAAGACATTTCAGTGAGTTATGTCTAAAATAATAAGGCTACATAGAATTAAGCAGTAAGTGGAATATTCCTGAACAATGGGAATTATAAACATTCCTAGGTCCATAAATAAAGAAACAAAGTACTATAAATACTAATATGCATTCATTCCATGCTTGTAATGGCGTACATTACAATGTATATTAATTCCATGTATTCTATTGAAATACTCGTCTTCCAATATGTTTCTTTTATTTTAGAGCATGTCCAGAATGTGCATCTTTGTGTGTGTGTATGTGTGTGTGCATGAGAGAAAATGTGCTTTTTTTACATTATACAATATCATAAATAAGTGAGATTTAGTTTTTAATAGAAATGTCACATCCTCTTCAGATCAAATTATCCAGTTTCAACAACTAAAAGAAGTCAAGCTAATCAGAAAAAAATAAATAAATGAGAAAAATCATTTGGTTCATAGAGTGTTCACTGAGCTACCCTTAAGGTGTGAAGTGAAAATTCATACACTACAATGCCTTCTCCTTTGTTGTAACATTGCATGCACATCATGAGAAATATATTCAGAATATTACAGCTCCAACCCACCAGTGCTTGTATGGAGTAGCCAGAGTTATGTGCACATAATCCTTTCAGAGAAGCTGGAACCTTGGCAATATACTATTTGACAGGGAAGCACAAGTGTTTGTAGTGTGGCTGTTGACATATATTGACTGTTGATATATATTAAATCCAGCTCTCTGTTGATCCTCCCGATCAACAGGAGTTCAGTTTTTTTTAAAGGACTATTCACCGGTAGGAACTTCTCTTGGAACAGATTGAAGAACTGTATATGGAGCATTTGTCTTCCTTAAAACCCTTTAATAACCAGGTTAGAGTTCTCCCAGCATCCTGAAGGCAAATAAACTCTAATGCAGGGCTTGTGCACCCCCCAGCCTCATGTTATTCTGTCTGGATGATGCAGGCCATTAGCCCCATGCCAGGATGAGGCAGACCAGATGTGGATCCAGTGGATCTCACCTGATCCTGGCCCAATGCAACTTTAACCCATTCTAGAAAACTCTGCAGTGACAGCTAGCAGGCTGGATGGTCAAACATGCCTCAAAACTCCCCCTAGGCTTGCATCTGTTGGGAAGGCCCCCATTGTGGTCTATGATAAATGGGGGCACCTGGCCATGGGAGTGTAGCCAGGCACACTGTTTCTCCCCTTACAGGCCACAATGGAGGTCTTCTCAACAGACACGATAGTGGAGAAAGGTACAGTGAGTGCTGCTGTATTGGATCCATGGTGTGGCAGTGGGCAGGCATGTAAAAACCTGCCCATTGCCACACTGGCACAGGGTCTAATCTGGGGCAGGGCCCAGGGCAAAATAGCACAGGCTTGGCATGTGCTATCCTGCCCTTCTGCTTTGAACCCTGGTTGTTAAAGGGTTTAATGCAAGTTTTGGAACTGAGTCTCTAAAAGTATACACGTTCCAGAGTATTCAATATTATTCTTGGCATTCCATTTCTAGATTTACCCTCATGGCTTCTATTGTTACAAGAGAAACAGTATTTTAATAATGTAGCATCAAACTCTCTAGATTGCAGCCCATTTCATTTTTTTAAAAAGGAACACATATACCTGAAGTTTAAATCAGGAAATTCTAAACAACTTATTCATGGATCATTGTTTAAATGAAAAAGAAAGTAGTAAGGGTGAAGCTTCATTGTGAACAGTACACTTATGAGAAAAAAAAACTTTCCAAGCATATGGCTGATTTAAATACACTAATTGCATGAAGTGCTTACAGTAAAACAGGTGCTAAAAACTTGTTTTCACACCCCATTGTTCATTTACAGCTTCCAAAAGGACCTTGCCTAAACCACAGAGGACTCCTGCTCAGTTTTACAGGCTTCCAGCTGACACTTAAAGATCTCCTGTGAAGCCCAGTTCAGCCAGCAGCTGGCAATTTATTCTTTCTTTTTATAGAAACTGTTAACATATTTAAAAAAAATCATAGAAAAATAAATAATAAGAAAACAGGGGTAGAAAAATAAAATGAACATCACATAGTCTTTTGCAGCACAATAGGTTAGGTCCACTGGACAAATTATGAGAATTTTACAATGTTTTATTTGTTGAATCATTTTAAAAAACCTTTCTATATTAAGACATGTTTATAGTCACTCTTACAAATAAAATGCATTGCTAAGTATATTTTAATATACTTTATAATAGAATCTTGTTACTGTTTTTAGAGATCAGTTTTTACCAACACCCTATTCTACTTCTCCTGGGCTGATCATCAATGTCCACATCATCGTACTATCCATCATCAGTGTTCTGTTTCCTTATTTCTTCTCTGTCTTTTTCTGTAACTCTGCATATTCTTTCCTTCAAGATGCACATTCTGGTTTTCTTGTTTCTCTCATCATCCACATGTCTCTTTCTCTTTGTCCACTTTCCCTTTTGGCCCCATCTCTCTTGTTCAATAATCTCTCCTTTCACACCCGCAACTTCTCATGTCTCCTTGTATTTTTCTTTATCCTTCCATCTGTTCCCATTCTCTTTTCATTCACCCTTCACTTTCCATCCCATGGGTACATTCTGCACAACAAGGCAGAAGCGGTAGACTTCCTTTTCCACATTCTTTCTTCCCTCTCTTATTTGCTTCCTGTTTTGCTCTTTACACAGCTGACCATCACCACTGCCTCAGCTTGCCATAAAGTGAAAAAAACTGTAGTGAAAATATTATTGGGAGGAAAGCAACAATCTAGCAAATCAAAAATACTACCTCCATGTTGTTCCCCATAAAATGTTTTCAAAATTTGATAGCAAAAATGTTACTATTAATATTATTATTAATAGTAATAGTAATATTATGTCTTTCTCACCTCCCCCCATAGATCAATGCAGGGAACAACAACAAATTAATAAATGTACAACATCAGTTAAAAACACAACATCAATTAAAAACACACATCAGTTTAAAAGTACAAAGGTCATACATATTAAAACAATCCACATTTTAAAATTCATCATTTAAAATTTACAGTTTAAAAATCATCTGGATAGGCCTGCCATCCTGGGGCTGATTCAAGTTTTTAAATTATAATATTGTACTGAATGCAATTAATATCAACATATTGATTACTATTCCTGGTGCAGACCACATTATCAGGATTTTCTGTATCATAAATTTGTTACTGAAGAAAAGTCTAACTTTTTCACATTTTGAACATACCAACAAATTAAATCCTGAAGTTGTCAAACTATTACATTCTTCAAGGGTGAACCTTTTTGAAAAGATATATATAGGAGTGGTACATACCGCCAATAAGCGAAGTACCAGCACCGATTCTAGGGTTAGGGACTGTATGGTAACTGCACTGTCCCTAATCCTAGTATGTACAAGCAGTGTAAAAATGGTGGCGCCCTGTATACATGTGTGCTGCAATTGTTACATAAGCGCTGCATGGCATCCGCACATTGCAGTGTGGCACTTACATAATGAGTGCGCCAGTGGCGCACTTGTTACACCACCCCTGCTGCTTAAAAAGAACCTGTTTTTTCTGGAGGGGTTTTCAGCGAAGGGAAGCCACATGGTTTGGTGGCTGTGGCTTCTCTCTGGAGGAAATTATGCCGATGCCAGCCTGGACATATGTACTGGGCCATAGTTAAAATGTGTTTGGAATCTTCCAATTCAAAATTGTTCTTAACATAATATATAATAATTGATCTAATGCAGTGAAACCAACTAAATTATCTGGAACACTGATAACTTTTTTCAAACTGAATTTTGATTAGTACACTAGTGCTAAATTGTTTATTATTATAATTATTATTATTATTATTGGTTGTAAAAAGAATAACACATTTTTCTTTGTTTAGGTTGTTTTCTGTACTTCAAGGTTTATCCAAATTACTTTGGTCAGTGTCAAGGTATCAGATAACAAGTACTTTTATCCTAAGAAATATGATGTACATGTAATCTGAAATTCTGCTAAAAATGTTTCTGCCTTACTAGCATATATCTGGTGAGGGTCTGGGGTTTAACAGAACCATTAGTGTATTTGAATCCATGTACATTGCTGGGTGTCTCGGGAGCTCCTGTAATTCATATTACATGAGTGATATGTAAAAAGATTCATCATTTTGATGTATGATTTTCTCAAAATGAATATGACACTTCACTTTCTGTCCTAGACTGGGGTAGTGCTTGGTTGCATCTTGTACAATGTCAGAATCAAACCATGAGGTTAAAAAAAATTAATATAAATGAAAAATGTTCAGCAGGCCTGGAAAATACAAATTGCACAATATTATGGGATGTCACAGGCAATCACCATTATCATTTTTTGTGCATTTACTAGAGGAGTCAGAAAGCTGGATTCATTTCCTGGACAAATTTGATAAAATGATGAAATCAGACTGTGAAGGGGCATTAGAAGTTGCTACCACTGGGCCTTTTTTCTTCTTTAAAAAAAACAAAAACAAAATAACTTTTCCCTGTAAGCTTCCCTTCTTCTTGGGCTTTTTTCTTTGTTGATTTTCAGGTTGTCATCAGCCTGCTCCTCAAAACAGTTTCTACCCCACTATTTGTATGCTGATCTCATCTTTATATCCCTCTAGCTCAAATGATGTGTCTGCCCTTTAGAGAAGCTAGAGAGTTTGTATGTTTTCTACTATTAAAAATTAGTAGAGCTCAGCAAGGATTCCTAAACATTTGAAGATTTTACAGAAGCTCATACAATGAAAAAGGATGAAGAGTCAAAAGTGAATCGTTTGCCGGTAGTAAGGATTGGTGTCACTGGTTGCATAGCATGGGCCATACCTCAAAAGTGGCTCATAACCAGCTTCCCAAAACTCCTGATCTTGCAGCTGCTGCTGATCCTCGGTGGCAATGGAAAGATTAGGTGTTATTCATGCAGAGTTTGAAAAATAGGGTTCCTGACAGTTGGTAAAACCCATTGTTGAGAATAATAGTCCACTAAGAATCTTGCATAATTTTCTTTCAGGATTTTGATGTCCTCATGTGTTGTGAAGGAATTATTTTGCATAGAAAAACGTGTAGTTTTAGTGCAAAAACCTGCTTCCAGCACAGGGAGACTTTGTTTGTTTGTTTGTTTGTTTGCAGAACATAGTTGTTTTGCATTAAAAATAACCTCACATATTTTTCTACATAGAATAATTCTTCCACAACCCCTGGAGATGTTTGAATACAGTAAGAATATTGTAGATGAATGTTCATTTTCTCCTGCAGTGGGAAAAAACTATCATAGGTACTCATCCCTGCATGAGAAAATGAAATAGTTGAAGATTTATATCCTTTCTCTTCCCCTTGCTGTTGCTGTTTGTTCACCTGTCTCCACCTTCCTTTAGGAATCACAACAGCAGAAAGAATAAGCAACAGCATCCTTGACCTGTTGTCTCTTTCTTTGAAGTAGTAGGGATTGAGCCCAGAAAGAAAGGTGCATTGAATGAATGGTGAAGAAAGAGGTAACATGGCCTACTCAGGAAAGGGGAGAAGTTTGAGGTATCTTGCCAAGAATGTATTCAAGATAGAGATTATATATATATATATATATATATATATATATATATATATATATATGGATTATAATTACTAGAATTTCTACATCTTTCCTGTCTAGAGGGTTCTGGAACTTGTGAACAAAAAAGAACTCTTCCAACCTCTCAATCAAACATGTATTTATTTATACATACATACATGCTGCATGGCAAACTAAACACAAAACATCAACACAAGTGACAGAAACATAGTGCTGAAAGCTAATATTACAGAAGGCTCCATTTCAAATAAACATACTATATGTGGAATCAACTTAAATTATGCCTGCCTTCTACAGTTTATTATTCTTACCACGCTGGCATTGTTTTCAAATAAATAGGTGGATATTAGATACTCTGAAATAAAGGTACAAAAGTTATTACACAGGAGTAATGGGGTTGAGTGGTGTGTATATATATATATATATATATATATATATATATAATGAAGAGCTAAATTGCTTTCCAGAGGAATTTCCTAAACATGATAATGAGAGTAAAATATTCAAAAGAAAATCACACTCAAATAGGGGAAATGAAAAAATAAAATTGCCCATTCCTTTCAATGGACAATCCAATCTCCATTAGCAGTCAGATTTGACACTTGTAGAGCCGGAAAACAACTACCTATTTATGTGAACAGAATATATCAGCAGCAAAAACAAGCTCAGAATTCCAAACAACCCTTTATTCTGCTGGTTCAGTGCTTCTGACTGTCCATGCTTTGGGAACGTTTTTCCCCCCTTTTATTAGGTTGTACCGTTCTATCTGACCCAGTGACCCATACTGGGCAATAAGAGTTACAGTAAACAAGCACACACAATAAAACAAAATGCTCAATTCAATTCAAAGCCACCTTGAGCCTGTTTAATCTTGGCCACCTAACACTATCACAAAGAACAAAGGCCTATAATTTTTTTAAAAAAGAATATAAGCATAAACCTGGGTGGGATTCCTAGGGAAGAATGAGTTTCTTTGTTAAAGGATAATGGCCAATATTTAGATTAGAGATGGGAAAGTTACTTTTTTTAAAACATAGTATGCAAACCTTAAAGAAGAGAAACAACTCAATGAAATGTTTCAAATAATGTGTCTCACTATGCTGTATGAATGACAAAAGTGGTATAAATTGTGAATAAACTGATATGAGTGAATGATGCTGATGATAATACATTTATTTGTATCCCGCTTCTCCAAGCAGATCGAGGTGGCTAACAATCATAAAACACCCTTAAAACACAATAAAACAGTTTTCACCATTATATCCCAACCTTCCCAAACCCACCCCTCCACAATACAATACAATTAAATATTAAACAATTGTTTAAAAAAAGGTAGAGGCAGCTCCAGACAGTAGTGGATGCTTGAGGGAATTGATAGAAAAATTACTTGGATGTCAATCTGGGAATGTGTGCCAGAAGAAATATGTCTTGGTCGCCTTTTTAAAGCATTAAAGACTGGCAATATGTTGGATCTCCTCTGGGCAGGCTGTTCCATAATTTGGGGTCGGCAGAAGAGAAGGTCCTCTGAGTAACCGCAACCAGTCTACTTCTCGCTGGCTGCAGTAAGTTTTTGCCAGAGGACCTAAGTGTGCGGGGCAGATTATATGGGAGAGGGCTATCCCATAAGTAAGCTGGACCAAGCTATGAAGGGCCTTAAAGTCTATAACCAACACCTTGTACTGTGCCTGGAAGTTAATAGGCACCCAGTGAAGGGATTTTAATATAGGTGTTATGTGATCACTCCTGGATCTTCCAGTGACCAATCTGACTGCCATATTTTGAATTAATTGAAGTTTTCAGAATAGGTGCAAGGGTAGCCCTAAGTAGAATGCATTGCAGAAGTCAAGTATAGGGATATAGGGAGAAAGTAGGCTTGAACTGACATTTGGAGTGGAAGCTCACTGTGGCAATGTTCTCAGTGTGATGTCTACCCTGGTGTTTAGGTTGCAAGGGGGAAATGTGGCACAGTCCTTCCAAGACTATACAACTTCAGTCTGACTTGATTCAAATTCACTTGATTCAAATTCATCTATATCAAAATGCCCTGCAGATGGAAAACAAGCCCATCAAGTCAAATAGCCAGAAATATAGTACAATATCAGGCAAAGCAAGTCAAATATCAATGGGAAAAATCATTGCAACTTCTCTCTTACTTGAGTTGTATGTGTGTCTGTGTGCCACATGCACACATATATGCACACAATTTATGTAGCTGAAATATAACTGTATAAAAAGTCTATGAGCATGTTTGATAAGAAAACTGGGGTATGCCTTCTCCATTCCTACCTCTACTCTTTGGAATGTACTTCTTTGGAGAACTGGCTGGCTCTCTCCTTACTGCCTTTTTGCCATCAGGTGAAGATTTCAGATAATTTCATATTTTAAAATATTATTTTAATTTTAATTTTTTTTTGTTCATTTTAAATTAGATGTGTTTTTACTTCTGAGTATGTTTAACCTTTAAGCTGCCCTGAGTTCCACTTTTGGGAAAAGATAGGATTCAAATACAGTGACTGTTTGCTATGTGTCTTGTGTGATGTAAAATACTATTTCCATAAGGAAATGTGTATTAATAACAGTGCTCTTTTCTCTCTCCAAGTCCAAGGGCACTCAGCCTCATGGCTGACTTAGGATTGTAACCTGCCTAGATCAGTATGAGCTGTCTTGTTCGCTATACTATACTGGACTTCAATCCACTGCTGATGCTTCTCTGTTAGTACCCATATTACATATTTGAGGCAAGGATATTGCCTGTCAAACCAAGCTCTTAATGTTGACACACAGACTCAGCACAGAAGAATGTGTATACTTTAGAGGAAAAGTCTTATTAAACATTAATTATGTACCATAGATCTCATTCTCCCACTTCCTTGACTAGCACATTAATGAACTGATCAATACCCCTTGTGACAGAATACCCTTTTCTCTTCGAAACATTTGATGCAAGTCAAACGCAAACAAAAGGATTTGGGCAATGATGACCTCATTTACTTCTGTTTATTTTGGTATGCTTTCATTTTGTGGCAGGGAGGTTATTGGTTTGGCATTAATTAATAATCCTTGTTTCTGCATCTTGTCTTCCTTTTTGAGAGATTGCTCTGTCAACTCTTTCATCTCAGTCAGCTGTCCTCTGTGATCTTCCTAAAGAACATCAGGAGCTGTCCAATTCTGAATGCTACTTGAATTGCTAGAATCCTGCTTATTAATTTTAAAAAAATGTATTATGTGTTTCATGCTGCCACTATCTTTTTATTTGGAATTCTAAAATAAATTTACAATATAGATTTCCAACCCCCTTAAAATGCAAAAATGCAACTGTTCAGAATATAGTTTCTTGTCATTTCCACAGGAAATAAATTTAGCCTATGCATTCTCATTCACATTTATGTCCACTATAGGGACAGAACTGCATTTTCTGCTAGAAAGCATCATGGGGGGGGGGGTTGTAGAAAAAATAACTATATTTCTGTGACCTTTGCAACACAGGCGTCTTAATTTAATACAACACATTTTCAGTTTTCACACATATGAATTCCAAACTTGAACAGCACATTGAAGTGGGCCTGAAAACAATTGGGATACACTATCGTTCTCTCAGTAGTACAGGAGGAGGCTATCAATGCCAAGCTCCTACCAAAAGCCTGGCCAATTCATTCTGAACATACTGCCATTTCTATGCACTCCTTCAAAGGCAGACTCACATACAGTTTACTTCACTTGTCCAGATGTGATGCCGCTAAGTTCTATGTCCCCATTGCCTTCTCCAGAAACAGTGGTGTTAGGGGAACGGAACAAACATCAAGGCTGTCACCTAGACATCAAGGGTCAAGACAAAAGGAGGAGCACCTCCAAATAAAAAGCCTGTAATTTCAAGGAGGATGTCATTCCCATCCAGCGCTGCTTAAATCACTGTTCCTGGGCTAGTTATTCAAATAATCAAGACCATCACTGTATTGTCAAAACTGAATTTAATTTGGCCCTGTCTACTTGGTGCGGAGTCTGGACAATCACGGTCCAAACTTGGAGTCTGGCTTGAACAAACTGGAAACTTCCAGCCTATTTTGTGCCAAACCTGGGGTATACTCCTATTAATATCAACTTTAAAAGCCCCTGTTTGTTACAGACCTTCCTGGAAAATCCAAAGTCCTCCATTGCAACGTCAGCCAGATCATAGAATCATAGAACTGCAGAATTGGAAGGGACCACAAGGGCCATCCAGTCCAACCCCCTGCCATGCAGAAACTCACATTCAAAGCATCTCCGACAGATAGCCATCCAGCTTCTGTTTAAAGACTTCCAAGGAAAGAGACCCCATGACACTCCAAGGGAATGTGTTCCACTGTCGAACAGCCCTTACTGACAGGGAGTTCCTCCTAATCTTTAGGTGGAATCTCTTTTCCTGTAGCTTGCATTCATCGTTTGGGGTCCTGTTCTCTGGAGCAGCAGAAAACAAGCTTGCTTCATCCTCAATATGGCATCCCTTCAAATATCTAAACAGGACTATCATTATCACCTGTTAACCTTCTCTTCTCCAGGCTAAACATCCCCAGCTCCCTAAGTCATTCCTCATAGGCCATGGTTTCCAGACCCTTCACAATCTTAGTCACCCTCTTTTGGACACCCCCCAATTTCTCAACATCCTTTTTGAACTGTGGTGTCCAGAACTGGATGCAATATCCCAGGTGGGGCTTGACCAAAGCAGAATACAGTGGCACTATTACTTCCCTTGATCTAGACATTAAAATTGCATTGACCTTTTTAGCTGTCTCATCACACTGTTGACTGATGTTCAACTTGTGGTCTCTTAAGACTCCTAGATCCCTTTCACACATAATCTTTTTAAGCCAGGTGTCCTCCATCATATATCTATGCATTTCATTTTATTGCCCTAAGTGCAGTCACATACATTTCTCCATGTAGAATTTCATTTTGTTATCTTTGGCCCAGTTTTGTAGTTTATTCAGGTCATTTTGAATTTTGAACCTGTCCTCTGGGGTATTAGTTACTCCTTCTAATTTGGTGTCATCTGCAAATTTGATAAACATGCCTTCTATTCCAAAGAAGGCTAACTCTGTGCCTTTCATGTATTTTAACTTTAATTTTTGCTGTGTTTTGGTAATTATGGCAAAACAATTTATTTTATTTATTTGTTTTAAATTATTTTTAAACAGCTATCATTATGATAGTGAGAGGTGGAAAGAGATCCTCACATGGAGGGATGGGGAAAGGGAGATCATTCTGGCAGAGAAAGATAGCAAGAAGATGCTGGCAGGGAATGGTTGGGGAAAGAGAGATCATTTTGGCAGAGGTGGAAAGGAGATCCTGGCAGGGAAGGGTTTTGGAAAGAGAGATTGTTCTGATACAGAGAGGTGGGAAGGAGATCCAAATGTCTGGTAAATGATGGCGGAGGGAGGAGGCACTAAACCTGATTTGGATTAGTGTAGTGGACAAGAAGATGATGAGAATAAGGCTCCCTTATGCTATGTGACTTCCCAATTGCAGAACTGTGAGGAATTTTATGCACCTGGGGACCAATGGCACAGTAGTGCATTTGGGAGTTTATTAATGGGTTTTGTCCAGGAAAGCAGCCAAATGACTGATAAGCCAGCTAGTTCTTAAACAAACAAACAAACCCCCAGATAGCAGAGTCTGTGCAAGCAACACAGTCTTGGAGACTCAAAGCAGTATTAGCAGAAGGATTACCAAAAGAATTGTCAGACAGTCTGTGATTCAAAGTATCAGACAGGCAGGTTGATAAGGCAGTCCAAGGTCAAGATTTCTGGATAATCAAGATAGTCCACAATCTAGGAAACAAGGATTTGTTCCAGAAAGCCACAGGAGCCAGAGATAGAGTCTTTTCTCTAGAAAAGGCAGAGAACCACTGGCAAAGAGCCACATATGCTCCAGCTGCCTAAATAGGCAAGCAGCAGGCATTCAGGTGTGTCTGATCACAAAGACGCTTCTGATAAACTTCTGTGATCTTCGAATGCCCTCTCTTTAGGCTCGACGCGCCCTGATGGTAGGCACACTTCCCAGATCCTTCTCTATGTCCGCACTCTTGGTTCCAGGCAGACTTGGCTGCTGAACCTCTGGAGGGGCCACAGACTCTGTTCCAGCAGAGCTAAGGCCAGCCTCAGGCTCACTAATTACAGGTTCAGGTCCCAGGGGCTTTGGCTCATCCTCTGAGTCCTCCGAATCATCCTCCAGGCTGGACATGACAGGTTTCCCCATGAATAAAAAGGTGTATTTTAAACACATTTGGAAGGCATAGCAGCGAGTGGGAGGAGATGCTGTGCAGTAAGTATGGGGGGGGGGAGGAATAATTTTAGCCTGTTACAGTTCTGCTTTCATTCTCATGTGATAATTTTCATGGTTTTCTATGAGTCAAAACACTGGATCATCCAGCCCTTCATTGTGTCCAGTGTCTGGAAATCACTCTTAGGAGTTCCAATCATTCTCAGTCTTGCTATTTGTCCTTTCTCTCTCTACACACACACACACACACACACACACACACACACACACGTAACTAGAGATCAACTTCTGGTATTGAAAAATAATGGGGATTTTTAAAAATGTTAAACATGGACCCTTTCAAGGCAGTTGCAGGGAATGCCAAGAAATAGGTACTTATACTCATATGTGGTGGGGCCGTAGAATGGTAAAGAAATTTTGGCAAATAGTATTTAAAGAAATAATAGAAATTGATCTAGAATTTAATCCAAAGTTAGAATTATTATCTATGGCCTGTTACAGACTGCCAAAATAAAGCTGCTTCGGGTCTCTTTGGAGGTATGCTATTTAAATGATGCATGGGTTCTAAGAGTCCGGAGGTCGCGCCAAAGCCACACTCCATTCCTAAGCACTGGAGTGCAGCTTTGGTGCAGCTTCCGGATTCTTAGGATGCATGCATCATTTAAACAGCATACCTCCAAAGAGACCCAAAGCAACTTTATTTTGGCAGTCTGTAACAGGCCTATATATGACAAGATTAATTGCACCCAGGCTATAAAGGATTTAATTACAAATTTGTTAACAGTGGCGAGATTAATGATAGCAAAAAGTGGAAAGATCAGGGAGATCTACAAATACAAGATTGGTATAAAGGGATATAGCAAATAGTAATTAATGAAAAGTTAACTTGTGGAATTAAGTTTAAAAAAAAGAATAATGAAGAGAAATGATTTTGAAGTGATATGGAAAATATTTGTACAATAGGCTTTAGCAAAAGAAGGAAGTGTTTTACTTCCAGAGGAAGAGTTACAATTTTGGAGGGTAGAATAATAAGAAGATACTAGGCTCTGGTGATGGGAAGCACTTGGGGGAAAGGGAGGATGAAAAAAGAGAAAAGAATTGAAAAATGAATTAGTGATATAATTAATGGTATTATACCTTTGTGTAATTATGAAAAGTATATGGTGAAAAGAAATATGAATTAGATTTAGATAAAGTACTAAAGAATGGGATATATTGTGATATATCATATATATGTGGAATATTATGTAAAAATTTTCATATATTATTGTAAGTAGTTATAATACTAATAAAGATTAATTAATAAAAAAACACTGACCCTGCCCCTCACCCCCCCCCCAAAAAAAAACCCCACTCTAGTTAAAAGATAGATTACAACTCAAGGAGGTGTCTTTATTTGGCCAGAAAAATAGCAATCTAGGAGGGGCCAAGGTCCATAAATATAGCCTAGAGAGGGGCTGCATATGCTCACAGGGCTAATATTTTGCCCATCACTCTTTTTAAAAAGAAGAGAAATGTATCAGCAACTATTAGTCATCATTGTAAAACCATAGAGTCCTTCCTGAATCTTCGTTTGCGAAGGTGGCTAAAAAGGCCAATCCAGGACAAACAGGTCCAGTTGCAGAAAGCACAGTGGAAAGTCTCCTTCAGTGATGTTTCCAGGTTGTGGTTCTTTCTGCGTTGTCATTTCTCTTCAAGACTCGTTCGCCGTGAGCTTTCGAAAAAGGCTGCAGCATCGTGGATAGTGCGTCTCCATGCCTCCCGATGCAAGGCCAGGGCAAACCATTGTTGGTGATCAATTTGGCCAAGCTTGAGATCTTGTTTCAGGGAGTCCTTGTATCTCTTCTTTGGGGCACCTCTCTTACGCTGACTCGTGGCGAGTTCACTGTAGAATACTATTTTGGGGAGGCGATGGTCTTTCAACCTAGAAATGTGTCCTGCCCAGCGCAGCTGCATCCTCAATAGTATGGCCGCAATGCTGGTGATCCCTGCTTGCTCAAGGACAGCAACATTTGTCACATAGTCAGTCCAGTGTATATTTAGAATTGTGCGTAAACAGCGCTGATGAAAGCATTCAAGGAGTCATAGGTGTTGGCGATAGGTGACCCATGTTTCAGACCTGTAGAGGAGAACAGACAGTACAATGGCTCTATACACAGTGGTTTTTGTGCTTCGCCTCAAGTGTTTGTTACTCCAGACTCTTTTGTGAAGCCTTCCGAATGCACTATATGCCTTTGCCAGTCTGTGATCGATCTCTTTATCAATCTTGGCGTCTGAGGAGATGATGCTTCCCAGATAGGTGAACTGCTGGACGGACTTAAGCACAGATTTGCCTACAGTGATGTGGGGATGGTAGTGTTCTTCCTGAGGTGCCGGCTGGTAGAGAACTTCTGTTTTCTTCAGACTGACTTCCAGTCCAAAGAGCTCTACAGCTGTTGCAAAACAAGATGTTAGGCGCTGCAGAGCTGCTTCCATATGGGCAACGAGGGCAGCATGGTCAGCAAAAAGCAGCTCATGGATTAGATAATTTAGTCTTAGTGCAAGCCCTCAGGCATATCCTCCACATGAACTGCTGAGAGGCATGTCACCCATGGAAAACTGAAGTAGGGGAACCTAAGGATATCGGTGTGAAAATGTGCCAGTATTCAATGCATTTTTCAGAATCTCACAAGTATCCCCTACTCTCCTTCCCAGATGGAAAGACACGAACATCTTTGGACAAGCTTTTCCTCATGTATACCTTTTAATACTTATTTCTTAATGTATGCCTCTCCCTTACTGATTAACACATGCATATTTACTTGTGAATAATTTGGGGAAGAAAATGCAAATTTGATGTTCGTAGTTTCCTCCTGATTGGTAAATGTTAATAGTCTCATGAGCCACAAACTGGATTTGACTGTAAAAAGAAAAGAAATATGGTTAATGCAAGGTTCTTTTTCCCCCATTCAGTTTAGGATTTGATCCAGAAAAGTACTACTTCTGTTCTTAAATTCTGGAATGATTGTCATGGTTATCATTGGCTATGGGCTTTATAATTCTACACTCTTTTCTGCCCCCTTCTTTAATTATCTGTACTTTTTTTTGGAGTCTGGAGAAATTTATGCTGCGTGCTGGATCATTTTGTATTGATCCACGTTCATCTTCTTAGAAATTCAAATTGGAATTAGAAATTCAAATATGCTCAGGTGCTCTTTGAATGCCAGATGGCAAAGTCCTCTAGTCTTAGGATTCTTTCCCCCCCTGTAGTACACATGTATTGGATGAACTTTAATCTGTTCCTATTGTTTCTAACAGTTCAGAAGCCATCAGAGATCATAGCGTGATCAGTTAAAATGATGGCAAGTGTGTGACTTGAGCTATAAAGCTTTCACATACTGTAGAAATGGAAACATGCAGGGGTAGCTATGTTGGCCATTTAGTAAACTCAAATCAAAAACTTTGTTTTCTGTGCAGAAAATGCTACTACCTACAGAGGAAATGCTGGTTTCAAAAATTTTTGGTTTTTTTTTTTAATGTGTGAATTTTGCGTAGGATAAGTTCCTAACATTTTTTTTGCAGAAAAACAAACAAACAAACAAACAAAAACAGCATGCACATTTTGTGTAGAATAAATCCCAAGCTGTGAATAGACTTTAAAAAATGAACAGTTTCTCTCAGTGGGGAAAAAATTACTGAAAGTATATGTTCCTTCCCAACAAAATTAGCAATGGATTTCATCCTTAGTGTACATGTGAAATAAAGTGCTTGGGGATTAAGAGCCCCATGTGCATTGAAGCAACAGATTCTCTGCTTACATTGGTACATGCTTCCCATGGGGAGTCCGGTCCATGTGGAAGCTGTAACGATGCATTTCATGACTGCCAAACAAGATTTCTGGACTGCCAAAATGGTCTGAAAAAGATGTTCAGTGAGCCAAATGTTGCTCATTGTTGACTTGTGGAATTGGAAAGATTTAGGGGAGAATAAGGATTGTACTTCTGTTTGACTTGGATAAGAGTTTTCTGAAAGTGACCAGTATCTTCATACAGAATGAGAAAAGCTTTCATTTGTTTTTAAATGAATGTGGATAAGTGGGAACTCATTATTTATCCATGCAGATCCAGGGCTTTGATGCTCAAGTTTGAATCCTTGTGCATTCCTCCAGATTAGAGGTGCTTAGTTATAGTTGCAAGCTCTAGTCCAAGAGGCCCCTAATCTTTAGCCAGGCCATGCAAGTTCAATTGTTTTGTTCATTGTTTTTGCCCCATCGGAAAAATGAAGGATTTCATTTCAGTTTCTTTTTTGAAAATTTTACCATTTTTTTTACCAAGTTGCAAACATTTTATTGATAAAGTAGTGAATCAAATATGGGAGAATCCAACATATCTTCCATCTCCAGTTTGAATTTTATAATCTCAAAATATTCTCTCTCTCTCTCATTTTATAATCTGAAAATAAGTACAATTTTGTTTATAGGAATTACTTTCAAATAAATACATAGATACTGCAACCAAAGGGCTCTAGGGCTGGGAAACACATCTGCTGTACTGGGGAGTGGGTTTTCTGGTCTTCCAGATGTTGCTGGACTGCTTTGGTTTGCTGGGAGCTGCAGTCCAACAATGTCTGAAGATCTGTACATTCTCCAACCCTCTACTGAATGTTACTGGGATAGATGAGATAGTACTGAACTAGATGCTAATTGTTTGACACAGATAGCATAAAGTTGTCATTTAATCCTTCCTGCCAGCTGCCAGCAACATGTTTCTACTGTTGTTTATCCTTATTTCTCTTCTATGAGAAATGAATGTGTTAGAAAATTAAGCTTTAATGTTAAGTATAGTAAACTTTTCAGACATTGCTTCTTTGCCTGTAAATTATTCAAACCCTTATATCATTATATGTCTTCATTATCATTGTTGCATATGCAGGCAGAATTTTGTTCCTTTCATTAGTATCTGACAAGGCATATTGGTGTTACTGGATGTCCATATTGTCTATTGTCTATTATATAGCTGTGATTGTTGTGTGTTTTTGTATTCTGCTTTCTCCAGTTGCACTTCAGGCAATGTCTTCTTCTTCTTCTTCTTCTTAAAAAAGCACCCTCATTTATTGTTTTACTGTTGCATGGATTTTGTGTGGGGTTAATTGACCACTGGCCTGTAGCACTGAGTACTTGAGTTGTTAGTAAATATAAACATAATTGGTGCATGTGAGTTCAGTGTTCAGCAATAGCAACTATGTGCATTTTAGCATTTGAAGGTTGTTTTTACTTTATAACTGAGGCCTTCATTTTGTATATCCTGACATGTTTCTTTGCTATTTAAGATAATATGACAATTTGAGACTATTTTATGTTTTATCTTTATATCTGTGAATCCAGGAGAAGGTGATCCCTTGCTAGAATGACTTGAGTAATGTGGCATGGTCCTGTCCAGGATTTCCTGAGCAAAGAACAGGGAGGGGCATTTTGAAGCTAAAGCAAAACGAGATGAACTTGCCCATGCTTTTTGTGATAAATGTTGTTCTGTCCCCTGGGAGATACATGGCCTTTTCTTCTTTATCTGAAAGTAAAATTATCTGAGTGAACTGAGGAGAGGTGGGTGGCTTAATTTGTTTAATGAGTCACAGTGCTGGCTTTACTTTGCCCTTTACAGTTGGATCATGCAGGGCTCACATATGGTCTCCTGTCAAACATTTTCCTCAAGGTTATGAAATCCACATTAGTTTTGACCGGGGTTTGACTTGAAAGCAATTTCAGAGACACCTATCTTGACAGCACAAGATACTGTCATATACTCCTGACTTCTATAAGTGGTGAGACACTCTAGGGGCAAAGCCGGTAGATTTCTTTCCCTGAGGATGAAAGGGAAATGGGGGTTTAAAGTACCACCACAATAATTTTTATTTACTTTATTTACAAATATAGCAGCAGAATATAACCGAACAAAAAAGGGTTTTGTAGAGAAGTTACCTGACCACTCAAGAATCTTTGCAAAGTCTAGCTAGAAACGTACTCCCCTCTTTCACCCACTTGCTTAAGATATGGGAATCTTGTGTTCCTCAAGGTGTTGGAGCACAATTCCATGAATTCTTCACCACAATCTATGCTGGGAAACCTTCTGGGAGCTGCACTTCAGTAATGTCTGCATGATTCCCATCCGTGATCAATTTAAGTCAAACCTGCAAGTTCAATAAAAATCAATCAATCAATCCATCAAGCAAATTATTTATTGTGCTCTCCTCCTCCTTCATTCTCTCTCTCTCTCTGCTTCTCCATTCCACATGAAGAGTTTTACCCTACCCATCTCCCATAATGAGTTAGCAATAGCAAGTAGCAATAGCAAGTACATTTCTATACCGCTTATGTGGAGGATGTATATCCACTTAAGCACTCCCTAAGTGGTTTACAATGTGTAAGCTAATTGCCCCCAAAAAACGAGATAGTCATTTTAGTAGCCTCGAAAGGATGCAATCCTAAGTCAAGCTTGAGACCTTGGATGGTATTGAACTTGTAACCTTATGGTTTGTGAGTGAGTGAATATTTGAAGGGATGTCATATTGAGGAGGGAGCAAGCTTGTTTTCTGCTGCTCCAGAGACTAGGACCCAAAACAATAGATGTAAGCTACAGCAAAAGAGATTCCACCTCAACATTAGGAAAAAACTTCCTGACAGTAAGGGCTGTCCGACAGTGGAACACACTCCCTCGGAGTGTAGTGGAATCTCCTTCCTTGGAGGTCTTTAAACAGAGGCTGGATGGCCATCTGTCAGGGATGCTTTGATTTGGATTTCCTGTATGGCAGGGAGTTGGACTGGATGGCCCTTGTGGTCTCTTCCAACTCTATTATTCTATGATTCTATGATTGCAGCACAAGAATTTAACCATTGCACCACTAGGGCCCTAAACCAAGATGATTCTATTGTTTACTGTAAAATAAGCACAGAAACACACTCTGGATTAGAACTCTAGCGCTGGGGACAAGATGTTTTAACCCACTGTTCCCACTCCATAGCTGATCCAAATTTGCCTCTCCCATATCTGCAGCAATAAAAGTTAAGGTAACAATCCATATTAAGTTAACTAAGCTTACTATAGAGTTTGAAATAGGAAAGGTGCAGCTACAAACTGCCTCTAAGCAGTGCTTCTCAATTATTTTCTGTCATGCCCCCCCCCCAGGAAGAAGAAAACATTTCGCGCCCCCTGCACGATTGTAAATATTATCATTTGTCTATAAAATTGATATAAGTACACCTCTGCATAACATACCTTTACGGAGCCTCATGCCCCCCCTGGGGGGCCCGCCCCACTATTTGAGAAGTACTGCTCTAAAGTAACATTTATATAAAGGTAAAGGTATTTCCCATTGACAAGATTGTCAAGTTGTGTTCAACCATAGGGGGTGGTCCTCACCACCATTACTAAGCCGAAGATCCAGCATTGTTGGATACTAGTCTGTGGTCATGTGGCCAGCATGATTGCACTGAATGCTGTTTACCTTCCTACTGGAGTGGTAACTATTTAGCTGCTTGCATTTGCATGCTTTTGAACTGCTAGGTTGGCAGAAGCTGGGACTAGTGATGGGAGCTCACCCCATCATGTGGCACCCGGGCCTCGAACTGCCAACCTGCTGATCTTGCAATCAACAGAATTGGCATCTTAACCACTTTAGCCACTACATCCTATATGACATTTCCCCCCTAATATAAGAAACAAAGGAAACAAGCAGAATCAGGCCAAAGATCTATCTGTTCCAGTGTCTATTGCCACAGCAGTCAGAGAAATGCTATGGGGGAGCATATAGGCAGAATACAGATGCAGTGATACCTTCTTATGCATATTTCCTAGTAGCTGGTATTCAGAGGCCATTACTTTAGATCTTGGACCCAACCACCATGATGGGCAATGACTTTATTCTCAATGAAATTATTTTCAGCGTGATCATCCAATCTATTTTCAAAACAATTCAAACTGGATTGATTTGTTCAATCAAATTGATTTGGCGATGAGACCATTGCTATATCTTCTGGGACTGCATTCCACAGTTTGACTGTGTACTGTATGAAAGAATACTTCCTTTGCTCTGTTCTGTAACTTTCACTATTCCGTTGGCTTGGCTCTGGGTTCTAGTATTGTATGAGAAAGGGAGAAAAAATAGTCTAGTCTTTTTACACTATGCATGATTTCACATATATCTATGTTATGTTTCTCTTCAGTCTCCCTTTATTTGAACTTCAGAGTCCCCAGTAAAACTAGCAACCTTTCCTTGCCAAGGATTTGTTCTAGCTTTTTGATTATTTGGGTTGATGATCTGTGTTTCTGAAACTTTCCCCACTTTACAATATGCTGGAACAGGTAGATCATAAACAATGGTTTGAGAGGCAGATATTTACTGTAGTTGATATGAATTCATTTTTTTCCCTGCCTTTACATGGAAGCCATTGATCAGGAGCACTTCAACAAGTATAAAGCTTTCTGCTCGTGGTAGTTAACAACTGGCACAACAAAAGAAGTATTTGACAGCTGTCATGGTAGCAGCTGAAGAGTGTGTGAGATACACTTTCCCTTTGATGCTTTTCTGGACTTCTAAGGATACGACACATAAAGAACACAGCTGGTTGGAGGATTTAAGTTATCATGACTGCTGGCCAAAGTCAATATAGTATTCCCTTTTGCAGAGGAGAATGTCATTTAAAGAAGCCTCATTTTCCTAAATCTCTGTAGAGTTCAGTGCAATGATAATCGCATTGTGAAACAAAAACCATCTGAATTCGAAAAAGAGATACAATAATGAAAAGAAAAAGTAATATTCCCACCCCACCCCCCCCACCCCCACCATTATAAGAATCAACAGAAGGGCCGGGATTCACTTTTGAATATGATGATCAGGTGTTAAAACGGGGAAGATCAGGTTCTGGGGTCCAAGAGCCAATTTTTCACTTCCAGAACCCATCAGGGGAACAAAGCTATCTGGATGCCCATTTCCTCTTGTATTTTGGGAAACGAGTTGTATCAGTATAAGGTGGGGAGTCATTTTAATATAAAATCTGGAAGGTTTTTTTAAGTGTTTTTTTAAGTTTGAGTTCACTTTTGGGGGGCAAATTCTTTAAAGTGGGGGCATAAGGCAATGTAAAGGATGCAAAAATGGCCTCTCAGGTACAAGCAGCTTAGAAGCTGTACTCTGTCCACCCCTGTAGAAATGAACCTTTATGGATTCATTTAATCACAATGTCTTGACAACTTGTGATTCACCAAGTGAAGGATAATCCACCAGCCACACATTTTGACCTACCATGTTTTTGATACCCCCCCCCCCGGTGTTCTATTCTGCCTTGGTAGCGCAGTGGTTAAATGCCTGTACTGCAGCCACTCACTCAAAACTATAAGGTTGTGAGTTCAATCCTAGCCAAGGGGGCTCAAACTCGACTCAGGCTTGCATCCTTCTGAAGTCACTAAAATGAGTACCCAGATTGTTGGGGGCAATTCGCTTACAGTTGTAAACCGCTTAGACACTGCTATGTCAGTATGAAGCGGTATATAAATGAAGCCGTTTGTTTCTGCTAACAAATGATATTCAATGTGCTTGTTGAACATTTGGGACATTTTAGATTATGTTAGTGTACTACCCCATCCAAGTGCAGCGAACAACAGTGCTGCTTCCTGGGCTGATGAAATAGTTATTCGAATAGTCATGCATCCAAACTCACAGACTGAATAAGACTAGTTGCTGTTTATACCTTCTGTGACTAGTTAACCACGATGTAGCGTGTACTCTGGTAAGGGAGGCATCAATGTGACCACAAAGAAGCAATGGTATGTAGAATTTTGTCACCCAGGCAATCAGAATATGACAGTCAGTCCATGACCCAGATCTTGCGGAAAGTACAAGAGCTGCAGATATGTTCACATATACAGAGAGCCCCTGTGTGTGAGAAGGCACCTCTGATTAGCCAGAGTGCTTTTTTGCATGCAATACAGGTATGAGCAGCCTACATTCCACCTTCCAGACCTTCACAGGACACATTTCCACTTTCCAGCAAAACTAGAAGTGATTAAAAGGCCACTTCTGGCTATGTTTTAAAGAGTCTTGGTATAAAACAACTTACGGGATGGCATCTTATTCTATATAAGAATTATATCCCCTGGAGTCTTCTAATAGGATGTGTCTTCTTTTTCTTTTCTTCCTCTCTTTCTTATTGATATAGTCTTCTGGGAATTTGGTAGTGGTAACTCGAGAAATTACATTAAAGGCTCCACAAGCTGTGCATGGCCCACAGGCTACAGAATTCTCAGCCCTAATGTAGAGGATATCTATGTGTACACTTATTTGAATGAAGAACTATTTCTGATGAACATCAAATGGACAGTAATGTGGCAACAGCTGTGAAAACAGCATGAACAGGGTCCCACAGTCTTCTCTGCATGTTTATCAACACATGTAAGACATTTGTCTACCCTCTTGTCAGCATAATAGACTAGTAGGCATACCACACACTCTTCCTGGAACACAGAAATGGCAACTGCAGAACTGTGCCATCTTTTATCAAGTCCCTATACAAAGAATATTATGTCTTAGAGAAGTCTTGCACTTCTTAATGGAGCCTATGAGACCAACTATAATTGAATATTGCAAATACAATCACAATATCTATCTATCTATCTATCTATCTATCTATCTATCTATCTATCTATCTATC
>NC_056524.1:138401005-138497318 GCF_019175285.1 Sceloporus undulatus | reverse complement strand
CAAACATACACTAACATCAGTACAACAATTTAGATATTAAATCTGACACATATGCTGTGTCTCAACAGTAGTTCCAAATATCCAATGAGATGCCAGTGCATTATGTAAATGCAAGACCCCTTTGCAAGTGATGATCAAATGTACTGCAACATTTGGATGGAAATCTTAACGTCCTACATTAAAAAAAATACAAAATAGAAACATGTGCAATATAAAAATTACATTACAAAGAATTTACTTTTGTTACCTCCTAAATACACAACTGAGGCCCCATTTCCACTGGGACATTTGCCCTGGGTAGACCTGAGCAGATCCGATAACCCCCATACTGAATCTCCCCAGTAAGAAGTTCCCACTACCTTTACCCCGATTGGTGTAAATTACCCTGCAGACGTTCACACTCACCAAAATTGCGGTTTAAGATGGAGCCTGTTGTCAATCATATGATGTCAATGGTGACATGTCATGCAGCCATTCTTCAATGGTATGAGTGTTTCTCCACCCTTTTAAAAAAAAAAGCTTAGTGGCAAGGTTCACATATTCTGTCAAATTGTCAGTTGTGTTTAATCAAGCTTCCTTTCCGTGGGAATTCTCCTCCAGTCTGCCCCCAAAGAAGCCTTCCTTTCCATGGGGTTCCTCCCCCGATCTGCCCCCAAAGAAGCCTTCCTTCCCATGGGATTTCTCCCCCGATTGACCCCAAAGAAGCTTTCCTTTCCGTAGGGTTTCTCCCCTGATCTGACCCCAAAGAAGCCTTCCGTTGCCTGTCATGCAGCCATTTGTCTATGGCATGAGTGCTTCCCCCAGCATTTTTTAAAAAACCTAGTGGCAAGGTTAGTATATTCTGTCAAATTTAATGAAGCTTCCTTTCCATGGGGTTTTCCCCCCAAACTGCCCCCAAAGAAGCCTTCCTTTCCATGGGATTTCTGCCCCAATTGACCCCAAAGAAGCCTTCCTTTCCGTAGGGTTTCTCCCCTGATCTGACCCCAAAGAAGCCTTCCGTTGCCTGTCATGCAGCCATTTGTCTATGGCATGAGTGCTTCCCCCAGCATTTTTTTAAAAAACCTAGTGGCAAGGTTCACATATTCTGTCAAATTTAATGAAGCTTCCTTTCCATGAGGTTTTCCCCCGATCTGCCCCCAAATAAGCCTTTGCATTTTTGCTTTTATTTTGGCTGCCATGCCAGCCCAGCAGCAAGCAAACAAAAGAGAAATGTAGCACAAGCATACACATTCTATCAATATGGTTCAGTCTGTAGTACAAACATTCACATAATCTGTCAAAATAAAAATTACAAAAAAGAAAAGAGAGAGAGAAAGCTGCTTGCAAAGCCACCAGTGTGAGAGAGGAGGCATGTTCCACCCACTGCCCACCTTCTGACCTAAATCCCTCCCCTGAAGTTGACCCGATCATGACCGGGGCCAAGTTCACATTTGCTGGCAGCAGGGAAGAAACAGGTTTTACAAAAAGAAATGGGGGGAAAAATCCACTTTCAGAAAATCTGCTCTAATGGGGATTTGCCCTTGATCTGGTGTGCAAACCCCTGATCCGGGTGTGTTAAAACTGGAGCCAGTGGGAACTTCCCATTTTTAATCTGGGTTACAATTTGGTGCAAAAGGTAGTCTGAATGGCCCCTGAGAATACCACTATCTCATTGAAAGTTAAAAGGGTATCCACTTTAGCCCTGACAAATATAGTTCATCTCCAGTTCCAGATCTTCTTCTCCTTCTGAACTCAACGATCAAGTACAGTCTCTTCCTTAAGGTTTCCTCACTGATTGGACCAAATCAAAATAGTTATATGTGTTACAAGTACACAGTCCAGTTTGATTGCTGAAGATAGATCTGCTCCTGTAAGATCCTCAGATAGGAGAGAGAGAGAAAGTTTGTTGATTTGTCTGCAATCAAGAAAGCAAATATTTCAGAGTCCACAGTGAAATGTGATGTGCTATTAGGCTTCTGACAGAACAAACTCAGTAATAATATTAAATAAGAATAAATTGAGGGTTACAAGAGGCAAGGCTGAAAGGAAATGGATTCTCACATTAGAAAATCTTAAGGTCAGAGACCACATATTACACTCTGTTTTACCAAACCTGATGTGAGCCCTTTATTAAATTTTGTGCCAGTGAGTATATGTGTCTATAACACCATCCCTTTGATGTGTCAGTCTTATCTTCAAATGCAATCCAATTTATAAATCCTTAAGTAGATGAGAATGTGAGAATAAGTGGCGGATTAGAGGAAAGGAGACTGAAAAAGTGTTATGTGGAGGCGAATCTTTTTATTTGATAACAAGAAACTACAATCACAAAATGAAAGGAAGTTGCATTGATGAAAAAGGCTTTCATCCCTTTTCTTATGACAGCTGGGTTGCAAGCCCCAAGGTGAGAGCTAATTTCACTTCAGTTTTTAAAATACACTTTAAGAACAAAAAATTAAAAGACAAATATGTAATGGTGACAAACGTGCAAGGCAGAGGGATCTGTCGTTGCACCTTTTTCATTCCTACTCTCAGGATATTCAGAATTAATTCCCTATATAATGGCGACAAGATGCTAAAAATCCACAGGTTCACCATCCAAGCCTTCTAATATTTGAAAATTTTCCATGTTTCAACTCCGTCTCAGATTGGCTTAAAATCAAATATGTTTTGAAAAGCTGGGGGTGAGGGAAGAAGAATTAGGAAACAGTAGTATCTGATGCTATCTAGTGCAGAAATTATCTATCTGAGATAATTATAACAACTGATTCCTTATAACACAATAGGCTTTTATAGATGGGAAATGTGTTGTTTACTCCTTAGGAATGAATGAGTGAGTCTCAAACTCATGGAGGGGAGAGAGAGAGATGCGCTGATAGATGGAAAACAACAACAACTGGGAGAACCAGTCCTTCCTAATCCCAATATCTACACATTCTGCTAAAAGTGTACTTAATGTCAGAGAAAGGGAGAAGGACTGGGGAGGTAGAAATAAAACTTTCTTGTCTCTTTGTGCCATATACTTCTGTTACTTCCCATGCTATTTCACCTGTGTTCCTACTGAGCTCTGATTTTGACCTGAGGGAAAGCAGATTCTTTGAGATGGGCCTTTTAATTGTACAGATTTGACTTACAAACCTGGTTTGCCACAACATCAATGACTTGATTTCATTTCAATTTACCCCCTTTCTGCATAAGTTTGTATTCCTACCTGTTAGTGCTACAAATCGGATGAAACAGAACATGATTCATACGATTCCACAAGATGGTGCAGCCACTTCCAAACAGCCCTGCTACTAAGCAGATAGGTAGCTTGAGAGTCCAGATACCACAATCTCACAGTTTATGCAGTGGGCATGGAAACTAAATGTGACTTGGTGGTGCAGTTTTGAGGACTCAGGGCATGGAACAGCATGCATTTATACATATGTAGAATTTTGCTTGTATGCATGAGAATGATAAACTTTTTTAAAAAGTGAGTTTATGAGTGATTGAATGAATTTTAAATGTCTCTCCCCCCAAAAAATTTTTTTTGTATTTTTTGCATTTTATTTTTGCATATAGTCCCCCCTCCATTAAAAAAAACACAACCGACTGAACACTGTATTTACATTCACATCCAAAAGTCACACAGAAAATGAAATGGGGGGCATGTGATATGTTCACATTAATATAAGAGCAGAGGGAAAGCAACAGCAACCTGACTTGTTTTTTGTTGTAGCAGTTCAGCAACTTGAGATGATCCTTCTGATCAAACACAATAAAAAATGTGAATCTTATCTACATCCTTGACATATAGTTCCAAGATCCACTAGTCAGAGCCATGAGCAATCATACACTTACAGTTGAAGAATTCGGACCCTAGGAATTTGTTCCTAGCAATGCAGCTGGACTGAGTTCACACTGCTCTCTCTTACACACACAAGAGAGAGAGAAAGAAAGAGAGAGAGAGAATGTTCTCCCTCCACTCCAGTTTTCTTTATTTCAGATTATTGTTAACCAGTTGGGAATTATTAAGCTTTACCTCACTACTGCAAATAACTTACCCTGATCCATGTTCTGCCTGCCTTCTTATAAGGTGACAGTTTCCAAACGTGCTTTTCCCCAAATTGTTTGCATTCTGTCTTAAAAGACATTGCCTTCTTGTCATGTGGGAGAGACATTCACTAGGTCTGCTTCAAGCAATCAGGTTTACAAGGCTCAAGAGACAGCCATCAGTTTGGGCCAAAACTATACAACAGATCTGCAGTTACTGTCCATATACTACATAACAATATTTAAAACCTTGACATTGGTACATGGTTTATTGATAGCATTATAACTTTTAATGCTTCACAAAATGGTTAATCATGAAGTAATATTTTAAATGAACATTCAATAATGTCAGTTCATATTTATGGAGGGAAAGGGGGGGAGGGATGGAAGACCATACCAAGTAAGTCTCTTCATTTTCATTAGCATAGTCAATTTGCATCTCTGTCCACAAGTACTATATAGTTATTCTTTACAACTTTAATTATAGTGAGTGGAATTCTATATAATGCCGAAGAAAAGCCTATCATTGCAGTTGTAGTACTTTACAGAGTTTTGAAAGTAAATAGGGAAAGATATTCTGTTTATTGCAAGAAATAAAGTATTTTAATTGAAAATATTGATAGGGACACTCTAGATCAAATCATTATGTGACTTTGCACATACATTAATCCAGTCTTTAGACATTTTCCATTTTCTCCTCAGTCTTATTTCATGTACACTTCTGCATAGTCCTATGAGCATTGTAAAAGGCATTTTTCTGCTAGTATTTGGTATTCTCATTTTGCTCTCTGGGTTCAATGTTTAACACACAGTAAAGCTGATTTACAATACTAATTATTTCTCAATGTGACAGTGTAACTAATACTCTCACATCTCAAAGTGGCTTTTCACATAACAACAAAATGTGTGTGCGCAGTAGGAAGAGGAGGCATGAAGAATGTATGTTTGCTGTTATAGCATTTCCACTTAATGTACGAAAGGGAACTTTGAGATATAGTAAGTACAAAATACAATTGCAGGGTGAAAAAAAGTCTATGCATAAATGGCAATAAAGGAAGTTAGCAGTAATTTGGTTCTATTCATTTAGGAAACCATTATTTAGATCCAAAAGTCATGAAAACATACATAGCTATGTCCTTTTGCTTCAGCATTGGGACCCCTAACTAGAATGCAGCAAACAGCAAAAGCTTCAGGTGAACAAGTGATAAAGTCAAAATATCAAAAAATACATCTTACTTAGCACTCCATTTCCTAAAATAGCTCCCCACTGCCCTGCCCTGTGCTTCTTGCCCCAGAAGGAAGCACGGGGCAGGGCAGGGGAAGGGGAGGGAGGACAAAGTGGGCAGGGGTGTGCCAGCCATCTGGGAAAGCCAGCAGCCATTTCCAGGTCTGGCATTATCATAGAATCATAGAGTTGGAAGAGACCGCAAGGGCCATCCAGTCCAACCCCCTGCCATGCAGGAACTCTCAATCAAAGCATTCCCAACAGATGGCCATCCAGCCTCTGTTTAAAGACCTCCAAGAAAGGAGACTCCACTACACTCCGAGAGAGTATGTTCCACTGTTGGACAGCCCTTACTTTGAGGAAGTTCCTCCTAATGTTGAGGTGGAATCTCTTTTCCTGTAGCTTGCATCCACTGCTCCGGGTACTAGTCTCTGGAGCAGCTGAAAACAAGTCATCTCCCTCCTCAGTATGACATCCCTTCAAGTATTTAAACAGGGCTATCATATAACCGCTTAACCTTCTCTTCTCCAGGCTAAACATCCCCAGCTCCTTAAGTCCTTCCATTTATCATGAATCACATGATAAATGGATGGGAAAGAGCATAAATGTGGAAGGACCTACAAAGATGGAATATCGTGGAACTCCCTCATAGTTTCTTTTCCATGCTGGCTGGGAGATCAAGGAGTTTTAATACAGAAAGTTATATTTTCCAAGTTGTGACCAGGACACCTAGTCCACTTCTGTCAAGTTATTATACACTGAGAGAAACTATGGGTTGGAACAGACCAGCCATAAAAGCAGGGTTCTGGGTAGCTTGGGGGGGGGGCACAAGTTTTGACACCACATGTCCCCAAGATGGCCTGAAGCTGCCCAGCCAACCACATGGGGGCAGTTTCAAGACACTTCGGGAGCACTGTGTTTTGACGCCACATGCCTCTGGAGCATTCAAAAGTTCTGCCAGGGCTGCCTAAGGCAGCTGAACCCCAACTCAAATAGAAGCGGATCTTTTCCGTTCCTATTTGGGTCAGTGGCAGAGGATGCCTTCAGAACTATGGTGTGTGTTTGCCATAGTCCCATAGCGTCTTTGGCAGGAGAGGCTTTAAGCCACCCCTTCTTGCCAGTTAGATTTAGCTCTAACTGACGATAGGGCTGCACTATTAAAGTATCACCTTTGCTCCTCATATTCTTGCACAACGCAACCCCATTAGAGTGGGAGGAAATTGCCAGTAAAGGAGGTTTGTTAAACTGGAGGCTTGCAGAAATCCAAGGGCTGTATTTATCTTGTTTGGCCTGCTCGCTATTCAATACAAGGATATTTGTGGCACCAAAATGTGAGAGATCATTTTAGTTAGCCTTTGAAGTAGAAAAAAATTATTGATAGACTTCCCTGTCTGCTTTGCATTATGAAACAGACGTTTGGCATCTTTCTTTATTCTAACATCAACACTTTATTTCCCCCACTCCCAACCCACAGTAACTTGAGCAGTCAGGGGCAGCAGCATTCATTTTTCCAGCATCTAATGGATTTCCAATTTAACATGGTTTTACCTTATATAAATTGCACAACATATTAAGTACTTTTCATCATAAAATCAATATGATATTCTTTTTTAAAAATTGTGTTTTATTAGTCCACAGGCCAAGTAGAACATTCTACCATTACATAACAATTGAGCATTTAGTGGTTTAATTTGAAATCGATCATTAAAGATTCATTTTGTCTCACAGCAAACTATTTGTAAACATTACCTTCACTTTTTTCCTATGTCTTCATTAGCATCTTGTCATTTTCAAAGTGTTTTGCCACCTATTACAATCACTCTGAATCATGAACAGCAGCTCCTTCATTAGACTCTGGCTGGTGAAGCCTAGCAGCATCAGGGAGCAATACAGGGAATAAATCTTACCTAGATGAAGTATGGATTTGGCGGATGTTGGAGCTGTGCTGGCAGATGCCACAAAATGTTGAACCAATGTTGTTGATACAAAACATTTTGGATACTGTGAACAGATGTATGACCCACCTCTTCCCAAAAGGTGTTACATTTGGGATTACAAGCCCTCAGTCAGCATGGCTACTGGATGGAGGAATTCAGAGACGTATCATTAAAAACAGTAACTTGACCAATATCTGATCCTCACTGAATACCACTCCTGAAATATGACTTAAGTTGCTAATAGCCAGGGATGTGTCATTGTGCCAATGGAAGGAGCCAAGGACCATCATTTTCATATGGACAATGGTATACTGGTTTGTTTTGCCAACCAGCTGTGTTGCAGTCAAGGTCCTGTTCTTAGTGTGAATAGTGTTCATGGTCTGCTCCTAAATTATATCAGACTGGCAAGCAGTTCTTTGAAGGTGTGAGATTAAATTTCAGACACCATGTCAGATTATTTCAGAGAGAAGCCAGACTAGTGTGTCTCTACTGAAGAACAGCTTTATCCAACTAAAGAACAATTTGAGCAAGTTTATAAGTAACTGCTCCAAGTTGGACACAGCACCACCTATAACTTACTAGCCATATACTGTAGCAATTCAGACATATATCACAGATTATGAATAGAGGACTAGCCTGAGATAAAAAATTTAAGACATAACTTACATACATTTGTTATAGCTAGGAGGTATCACAATAGATATATAACATACAACTCAAGCACACACACATATCCTGGCATGAATTTCAGACAGTGAGTTTTCCATGACATTGAATTATACGCTTTTTGACAATGTTTCATTGGAATGCCATGAAATGCTATCTACAAAGAATGACAACCATGTATGTAAGGGAGATTAGCCACTCTCATGTAATAAAAACAACGGAACTACAGCCACAAACATTGCCAGGTTATTCCTGCCTAGTAACAGGTTGTTGACTTTTATTTGTTTTCCTTTTGTCATAGGAGGAAAAAGTCAAAGCTGGTCAAAGCTTTGTAAATCCAAATATCTGGACTAGGATTTGACACAGATAGATGAGAAGAATACATACTGTAGCTTTATTCTCAAAGTCCTCTTATAATTTCTGGCCCTTTCAAAAAATCTAACAGTCATAGTACTTTCATCTGAAATGATCTCCATGTTATTGGTCAAATTTGTTATCTCTGGCACTTTTAAATACCCTTACCACCAACAAGGGCAATGAATAAGTTGTCTGGAGATACTATGCACAGACTATCCTTTGTCAAATTTATAAAGGGTTGTGGAAAGAAAACCACACAAGCTAATTAAGACACTGTCTCAGGGAAACAGTAAAGTTAGTATGCAGCAAGATAAAAAAAAACTTTGGGAAAACCTGGGCAAGCTTGACCTAAACTGTAGTACAGGGATTGGGAAATTGTGGTCTATGGACCACATGTTGCCCCAAGATTGCTTTTGTGCCTTCACCTTTCTTATTGATTTAAAAAAAAAAACCCTTTAAGAGGCATATCATTTGCCCTCTTTGGATGCTTTAGTCATAGAGAAGACATTTTTCAAAACTATATGTTGTGTTTCAAAACCATAAGTGTTTTTTGTTGTTGTTCCTGATTCTCTTTCTCTCTAACTGTTCAAGTTTTAATTCCATGCTTTCTCTTTTTAATTGGTGTTTGCTAATGAAAATATGTTAAACAAAAAATACAAATGATCTTTTAAAAATATGCACAAACTCATACATGTCAAAGGAAAAAATACATAAAGAAAGATAAAGAAATAAATACATGTGATTCAGAATAAAAAAAGACCTAGGCCTTTTCTGCACAGGTGAAAAACCATGTGCTTGTCCAATGCCAGTGATGCCGGTTTCCACAACACATGGCAAATTCTGGTGAAATACTGTGTTTCCCTGGTTAACCCAATTTTGCCACAAGTTAGCAAAGTTGCAGGAAACCCTAGTGTTGACGCAGGGATTTGTGGCATGTGAACAGCTGGATCAGGCCTACTTCAAGCTAGCCAGCTCTTTACATACCAAGTGCCATGCCATCCTTCTTCTCTGCACTGAGTACCATGGGGAAAAGGGATGACCTGTCCCTGGAACCACCACATCCCATACCTGCAGGAGCTCTGTGGACAGGCCTCCCAGTGTGTCACTACATCTCCAGAAAGTGGGATACCTCCACATGGCAGAGGACTCCAGAGACTCTCATTATGCCATTATGGGATCCCACAACCCTCTCCTCTGACCAGTCACATAGATGAGCCCACCCGTTGCAGAAGGGGCAGCATGCTAGGATGCTTGTCCATGGGGTGGCTGCAGGTAAAGGATGCAGTGGCAGTGGCTCTGGAGATTGGAAACAGGCCAGCCATGCCAATGTGATATCAGCCTAGTTGGTCCATGCAGACAATGCTGTCCTGCTGCACCAGGTGTGGTCCAGTGCATGTGGCTGCTACCATTGCCAAAGCTAGTTCCAGAGCATAGTGCTACAGACTGCCCCAGTACTTACTGGCCAGTGCAGACAAGGCCCTAGAAATGTGATGATCTTTCATTTCATTTTTCTAAATCCTATCTACTATTTCCCTCAAGACTATGAAATCCACTAAGTTATTTTTTTTCTATGTATAGATGATCATAGCAAGGAATGCTATCACATAAAGTTCCACCAAGAAGGTAAGAGCCAAATGGTTGGTTTAAAGACATTCCTCTTTCAATGACTTTTTCTATTAGTCAGCAAAGACAAGACAAAACAAAAACGGTTTAACACTCTATTTTTCTTGGTCTAAACTTCTCCATCCTTGTGGTCTCCAGATGAATCCCATTCAATCCCCTATTAACCTGATAAATGGTCACAGATTCTGAAATTTGTAATCAACATTTCAAGAAAGCAGCAGGTTGGAGAAGGCTGCCCTGGAAGATTTCTTGTATTTGCCTAGCCTCCTTGAAGCAGTAAAGACAATAGGCTATCAACAACCTCTTTTCCAGATCTGCAAAAGCAAAGGAAATTTAAGAGAGAAAGATAGTTACTGACTCTGGCGGAGTATAGACCACCCAATAAGGGCAGTCTGCCTGTGCCTTGTTTTGCTGCACAAGAAAACTGCAGCAGACAAACCTCGCGGCTTCCTCGTGCAGCAAAAAGAACCCACAAAAAGTGGGTTCATTTTGTGGTGCCATAAAGATGCCACAGTGCACCAATGCCACACTCACGGCATCATTATGGGGGCATGACATGCAGATGCTAAGCGTCAGTCATGTCAAAATGGCAGCGCCCATCTGTACAGGGCGCTGCCATTTTGACACCCTCGTCACATGCTAGGGTTAAGGCACGTGTGGGTGTGCACCCTCGGCCAACCGCTAGCACATGACAAGGGCGCCCTATAGGCCTGTCTGGACTGGGCCTCCATTCCTTCATTTGGTTTCCATGAAAATGGCTTAATTTGGATGTTGATTCTGACAATAGGTACTATTCATGTGTTATTAACAGCTATCCAGTATGCTTATTATTATAAGAGTCAGCATGGCTTGAGCATTTGATTATACCTCTGGATACCAGGGTTAAAATATCGCTCAGCTATGGAGACCCACCTTTGATAAATCACACTCCTTCAACCTGAGAGGAAGCAGTAGCAAAGCTCCTCTAAACAAATCTTGCCAAGAAAACCCTGTGATAGATTCAGTATAGGGTTGCCATAAATCAGAAATGACTTGAAGCAGAGAACAACAACAACATGCTTATTTCATTTACAAAATTTTAAATAGAATTCAACAAATATGATTGCCATTTCTGCGTACCCTTTTTATGTTGAAAAGTCTCCACACTTAGTTGTTGTATTATCTGTTTTGCAGAACCTGACATTCAGTTTTCAGAGCAGTGATCTTTTAGTTCCTCTACCGGAAGCTACTAAGGACTGTATGTTCTTAATCTCTCTCTTAGGATTGTTACTAAAGAAATAGCTAAAAGTAAATTGACATCCATTACCATAAATAATCTGCCAGGAATTTCCTTTGTGGGTAATAATGGAAACCAAATGTGTAACAAAAATATTTGTAGAAAATTATTATGGGAAGCTGGATTACTATTTACTGTAATAAGTATTATCATGGAACATCTGCAACTCAAAGAGGATCAAGCAGGACTAATATCCAGGTTATGCTTGGTTTCCCCATAGTTTTATTGACCGAACAAGAGAAAATTGACCTTTAGTGATATATGCCATTCAGAGCATTGGTCTCCCCCTCCCCCTACTTCCATAACAGATATTGCCAAGGTGATCTTCTTAGGCCTCCCTTATGCAAGCTTTGGGTTCATTCACAACTTTGCTATCTTTCAAGCATTCTGTGCTACTTTAAAATAAGCAGAATAAGTATCAGCATTAAAAGACCCCCGTGATGGCTTGCTCTGAAAACAAATTAGTTTCTTTTCAGGGAGAAAATATAACACTGCTGCTTTATTAGTTACAGACTTGCTGGACTGAGGATATCACTTTCCTGTTTGGAATGCACATTTTGTGCTGACTGCAGATAGAATTCATCTGCTGGAATGTAGCTGACAAATGAAAGGGAAACAATAATTAAAGGGCAGATAATGTGAGCCACTCATAAAAATCTGAATATTATTTTTATTACAGATATCATCACACAAAAGAAGGAGAAAGAACACAAAGAATCCTCCGAATGTTAATTTTTATAGAAGATGTAAGAACTGAGGTTGCTTCATGTCTTTGTTCTTATTCCTGGCTCTAGGAATGAAAATGGAGGGATACCACATTCTGGTAGTTCAATTAATAATTTTATGAAATATGGAAATGCTTTTGAAATAATGGAGAACAGTCATGAGTAGTTTACAATTCCTTTTTAAAGAGTGACATACAAGTATACTTCAATTAACAAAGCAGATATGTTCCTGGGCATTATTTCTTTAGGCAGAAATAACATGTCAAAGACAGGGATAGGGTTACCAAAAAGAAGAGCAATTCAACATTTTCCAGCAAATATTTTATCCAATACTAACGGTACAAGTTTGACCCTTCTGGAGACCACCTGAAAGTTTCTTCCAAAATGCATTCAAGGATGATTTTTATTCTTTCATCCTCCTCCATTATTCTTATGATTTCCCTTTCGATAGCCAAATTATGCTATGCTTCTTTGATATGCTGGGGAGGGGGCTGGCTGGTGAGGCATCCTCACCCATTTCCCTTTTGTTTTGCTGTCCATGCACACTCAGCAAGGGATTCTGGAAACAGCTGTTGCTTACCTTGACACTGACAGGCAAACACCTAGGACTAGCTAGAGCAGAACCTTATGTTTCCAAACTCAGGCTTTATGGCATAGTTTATTGCAAACATGCTGTTGTAATCTGACAAGGAATGTCTCTGTTTTTCAACCTTTCTTTCACCATGGGGCTAAATAGATGGTGGCTAAGGAGCGGCTTTGTTTGCCAGGTTGGGGCTGCGACAACTGCATACCATGCCCTGAGCCAGCTGGTTCCTGGTGCAAAAGGGAGCAACAGAAAGCGCTGGGAAAAGGACATGGGTTTTTTGGCATTTCCTCAGTATAGTGTGTGCAGATGTGGCACTGTGAAATGCTGCAGTGCTGCCCACAATGCAGTCAGGTGAGCAGCATGATGCTGCTTTGACTGGAGTTGGGGCATGCCCCAACTGCACCCTGATGCCGGTTCATAGTGCCGGTCTGTACAGCATCTATCTTCCCAGTGCTGATCCTAGAAAACAAAATCCAACTACCTTCCAACTAGACAGAGGACAAGGAGGAAAAGTGGGACTTGGTAGGCACAAAGAGAATTTATAAAAAGGAGCTTCTTTGTCAAAGGCAAAGTGGGGACATCGTGGCTTAGTGGTTAAGATGCCAATTCTGATGAATTGGTCAGAAGGTTGGTAGCTAGAGGCCCAAGCATCATGTGATGGAGTGAGCTCCCATCACTAGTCCCAGGTTCTGCCATCCTAGCAATTTGAAAGCATATAAATGCAAGCAGATAAACAAGTACCACTTCAATGGGAAGGTAACAGCATTCTGTGTAGTCATGCTGGCTGAATGACCACTGGAATAATTTTTGGACAACATTGGCTTAGTAACGGAGATGAGCACTGCCCCTTGCTGTTGGTTGCAACTAGACATTCATGTCAATGGGAAACCTTTACCTTTACCAGTATAAGTATATGTTCATCCTTTTATCTTTCTACTGTCACTCACCCCAACCAATATGTATGCTTTTCACTAACTTTCCACACTGTGGATCATTTGTATGGATTAGAAAAAGAACAAAAGAATTGATAACCATTAAAGAACGTTGCTTTGCTGAAATACTGAAGTACAGCAATGGGTGCGGCAAATTTCAATGGTGAATCAAGGGTGTTTGGTGGTTTAAGTTGTTTATGGTGCCTTTAAGGCCCATCCCCACTACCTTTAGATCCATTCCTGAACCGATTTCTGAACCCATTCAGGAAACACTGGTTTCCACTGTGTTTTTCGCTGGTTCAGAAACTGGATGCCTGTTTGACAGGCTGCTCCCCCGCCTCAGTACCCTCCCTCCCCTCCCCTCCCTCCCGCCCTCCCTTCCCCTCCTTCCCCTCCTTGCCTCTAATGGGGGGCCCTGGGAGTAGTGGGGGTGGCAGCGGAGTCCGGTCAGGGCTGTTGTTGGCCCCTCTCCGTCCAGTCCTCCTCCCCTCCGCCTCCTCTCCTCCTCCTCCTCCGCCTCCATGATGATACTCATGATCCGTCTCCTGTTGCCCTGCTTCCTTCTCCATTTCCACCATGGTAGGCCTTCCGTAGAAGGAAGCCGGGGTGGAAGGTGAGAGACAGGGCAAGATCCTTCTCCATGTCCCGTCATGCCTTTGTCCTTTCTGCAAGCGGCAGCAGCAGCGGTGGTGGCTGTCAGGGCGGCTCGTGATGTGCCTGGTGCGCCTCTGTCCCCCATGACACCAAACAGCCCTGACAGCCTGGAGATGGAGGGCAAAATAAAAATGTCTACTCTCCACAACTGAGTTGGTGTCACAAAAGAATGTGGTCACATTGTGTAGGATCAAAATAAGTCTCAAACATTCCCTTTTCACATTCTTATCACTTTTGGAGGTTCTGACTGGGCCAGTTTGGATATACAGCAGGAGGCTAAACTGGATGTACTGATCTAATTCAGGAGTTCCCAACCTTTTTTGGCTCACAGAGCCCAAAGGCTCCATGAAGCTCAGGTGGGGACTACTGGTTCTATCCAACATGGCTTCCTTTTTTATGTCCCATTGAATGCTAAAGGACATTCATTAAACTTCATTATGTTGACGTGATTCCAAACAATAAGTATGCTGTGGTGTTTGCCTGCGTCATTTTTAAGAAAGAAAAGGAAAGACAGAGCAATCAATAATCAACTTAGACTGCCCTGATTTAAATTATCCATGAGCTATTTATTTATTGTATTTAGAGAAAAAGAAAGTTGAAATGCCACAAAAGATGATAAAAGTTAAGGGCTTCAGCAGTTTAAGGCTACTTTTGGAAGGAGAAAGTTCAGATGTAGTTGTAAGGCTTAATTCATTTAAGAGTGACTTGAGCTGATACCATAACTTGTAAAAGTCTAGATAGTGCAGGCACCCACAAGATGATCACTGGCCTTACAGGGGTATATAATTATATAAAAAAAGAAGCTAAATGAAAGGAGCCTCTTTGAAAAAATCCTGATATTGTCTGGTTCCTCCTCCTCCGTTCGTCTAGCGTCCCTCTGACGAGCCAAATAGCGGCTACGAGAACCAGACTTGGGCAAGAAGGAAAAGGATCTTGAGATGGTCTAAATCTGCTACATTAGCACAGAAAACATGTCGGCTAAAGACAATCTGGAACTTCTTCTGTTGATTGAATGAGAAATAGACTGTTCACTACGGCTGTGTCAGCAGCATGGTACTTGAAAGCTGAAAACTTATATGGCAATCAAACAAAACTGATTCTAAGTTTAGAGGTTTTTTGGTGAACTATACCAGCAAAGCTAATGTTGTCATAGTGGTAGTGCCAGGAGGGAAAAGACTGCAAGCATGAAGGAGCCAAGGCTTGGAGAAATAGACTGCCCTGATTTGTATGTAGAGACAAGAATTAGGTAGGTGAATACACATGGGGAGAAAATCCACAATTGTGTCAAGGACAGGTTCGTTCTGTCAATTTCCATATTCTTTTGTGATTTTCTTTTTTTACATTCACATAAAAAATCCTTCACTTTTTGTTGGCATTTTGCCCTAATATAATGCACTTCCTGCAAGCCATTTCCAGTAAAAGAGTCCTTCCTAATGTACATCTTTTTGACATATTATTTCAATAGGTGAACAGAAGCATAATTTGGAGACATAACAGGAAAAAAAGCAGCAAGGGTATCCATTTAGGTATTATTTCAGTAAATGTGAATTTACTTTGGCAGCTTACAGACCGTCCCTTTGGGCGGCCTATAGGCCGCTCCTCTCCCCACGCGATCGGGGGCCTCGGCTTCTACAGCGGCAGTCTCTGGAGTCCCAATCCGCCGCTTTCCAGCAAATAATAATATAATAATAATATATTTTATTTATAATCCTGCCCCTTTGAGACACCATGAACGGCGGCGGAGAGAGGAGAAAGGGGCCGCCTCAGTCCTTCTGTTGCGTCTCTCTCTTGCGTCGCTGGCGCAGCCTCAAAGACTACACCAGCAATGCAAATGCGGAAAGAGCTCCCTTTCACGTGGCGCAAAGACCATGCCTGGGCTGCCCACGTTTGGAGGCGGCGCTTTCGTGACGTCGTATGACATCTAGAATGGACCCACCATTTTGGACGCACTGACCATGTAGGGGTTGGGGGCATCCAGAAAGGACGCCACTTTCTAACCCTGGTATGCGCTCCTCGCGTACTAGGGTGCCCGTCTGTAACGGGCCATTGGTTGCATTTAAATATAAACCAAACACATTTCTATTATCACTGGAGAAGGCACTACTTGCCCTTAAACTGAATATGGTGTCAGATACAGAGGTGTGTTCCATATCTTCTTTCTTGGGCCCAGAGCCTGAATTGACATCAGGGTAGTGAAACATCACTGCATGGGCACTATTTTTCTTCCATTCCAGGAGGGAAATAACATGACAGACCCACAGTAGAAAGGTGTGAAAATCCTGTAACGGTTATACTTCTTTTCCTTATTGCTGCCACCATATGTACGGTTTACCCTTCTTTTTAAGGGCTGGCGGAGGGTCTTTTCTTTATATAGAGCATGGAGCTGAGAGTTATGACTGAGAAGCTTTTATGTAAACCAAAATATAAACTTATTAAACAAAACGGTTGAACAACGCTCCTTGAACTGATGATAGATGTCACAGCTAGTTTCAACACAGGTTACTTAGTTACATTGTAATTATTTGAACTCGGCTACTGTCATTTTACTTTTCCCTAGATATCCCTATATCACATAGAGACTTTCCGCCTCTCTGTAGACAGTGAGTTTCTCTTAACTCAGGGCCCAAACGGCATAACCATATCCCGCAGATATTACACTCCAGTCCCTCCCTCTCTTAGGAGGTCTGGGCAGTGCAACGGTAGGGAGCCCTTACTACAACAGGACTCTACCCCTAACCATCCTTCTCGAGCCCTGGAACCTCCCATCTCAGGATTCCATCCCCTCAACTAACACATTCCACAGAACTCCTGGACTCGAGGTCCTCTCTGCCCCAGATTCTAAACCCTAAACGCCGTTCTAAATGTCCCAGTTTCCAACTGACTCCCACTGGCTGCCTTCTGATGGGGACAGGCTGGGAGTGCTGCTCCATTATACAATTCCATCAAACGGCACAGGACAAGCTTCATGCTTTGTATCTCAATCTATGTAATATTTTGTATTCTATATCTGAAACTTAAGAATGTGAGGAAACATTCACAACTAACATAAACCTCTCAGTCGGGGGAATTATTTGCTGTACAGTGCTAGCAAAGCTCAGTGAGGGCATGGTACCAATATGGGCTTTCAAAAAAATTGTGACAAAAGTTATTTCAGATTTTTGTTTATTAAAAAGAGTTATTGAAATATTTCAAGTAAGGCAAAACAAAAGCTACAGGAGTTCCCATGGTCTGTTTTCCTTTTCAAATAGCCTGCTAAAAAGCAACATTTCCTTCAAGTTGAGGTCTGCTGCTCATGTGAAAATGGATTTCATAACTTAGAGCAAATATTTTAATTAGGGATATGAGAGGAATTTGATCTGGTGGACTGCTTGCCCCCCACCTCCATATGTGTGTAACTGGAGGTTTCACCCAGTCCATATGTCCTGATTGTCCACAAGATGGATACGATTGGCACTCTAAAGTGTATATATTAAACAACTGCTGTGGACACATCTTTTTTTATTAAAAATGCACATTTGAAAAGTATCTGTTGCAAAATTGTGCACATTTCAAATGTATGTATAGACCTGCTTAAACATCCTTAACTCAAAGGATGGGGTAAACCCTCAAATGATATATTTAAAAAATGTTCAGAAAAGTGTGAACATTTAGGTTAAAAAAATATACATCAAAGAATAGAGATTTCATCTCTTTAAAAGTGCTGTGGAATCAAATGTATGAATGAGAGGAAGTCCTGGGATGTGTACTATATATCTGTATATATCCTTACCTTTGATGGCTTGACAAAAAGGACTGGCTTTATCACCTGAACAAGCAACAAAACCTGATCGATGCTCAGATAATTAACAGCTAGGCTGAGAAGAACAAAAACAATTTACAACTTGTGAGATAAATAAATCAAGGTGTTGCTAAAGTACTCAGAAAATGAGGGGTAGTAGAGAGTAGATTTTGATCATTTATATAGCCATAAAAGTGGGTTCTCACATCCATGGCTTACTTACGGTAAATGCAGTCTTTATGTGATATTTTGTTCATCTGAAATTTCAATCAATCTCAGATTCAGGGAGCATATGAAATTTATATTGTATCAGACTATTGTTCCATCAAGTTTAGCATTTTATTTACTATCAACAGTGTTTCAGACAGTTCTGTCAGAATTCTCCCTAGGTATTATGGGACAGAACATGGCCCTTCTGCATACAATACATTTGTTCTACCATTAACCAATAATCCATTCACATGAAAACCATGTTGTGATGGCTAGAGATCATCTATAAATTCCTCTCTCATCTATAAGTTACTCTTACTCTCCCTTCAAATCTTTCATTTTCCCAAAAAGCTTTGCTCTCTAAATGAAGCCCAAGGCTGCACTCCTATACTTACTTTACTAGATGTCCAGATGATTTGAATGCAAGATACTTGTATGTAAACCCATCTAGATTTCCTCTAGAAACTTTGGGTGGACAAAGCATCATGTAGCTTCCCCCTCCATCTCAACCTGGAGCAGAAATCTGCTTCCAACTCAAGTTGCACAAAAAACACTGCATCTGAGATAGAGGCTAACCACAGGACATCTAAAATATGGAGTACAAATGTTTTTGGGGGAAATAAACTAGATGTTAAATTAAAACTTCACTTTAGAACATTAAAAACTGAAATACTTAAAATACATACTAAAATTACATATTTTATTACATACTAAATTTATTACATACTAATATTACATACTAAAAACAGCACACCCAGACCATTCCTCCCCAGATAACCAAAGCTGAAGACCTGCTTAAACAAGACAATCTTTGCCTGACAGCAAAGAAAAAAAGACAACAGAGAAGGGGTAGACCATGCCTGCCTCAGAAGGAAGTTCCAAAACCGAGGAGTAACCACTGAGAAAACTCTCTCCTGTGTCTTCACTAGCCAAGCCTGGGAGGGTGGTGGAGTGGTGAGTATGCCCTCCCCAAAGATCACAAGGATCTGTCAGGCTCATATGGGAAGATATGGGCTTTCAGATACTTTGAACTAAGATACAGAATATCAGGCTTCATAGGTCAAGACCATCACTGAATTGTGTCTACAAACAGACCAGCAGCCAGAGAATCCATTTCAGCAAGGCAGTTCCATGTTCCTTATAACCAGCCCCAGTCATCATAGCATTTTAAATCTACTGAAGTTTCCAAACAGTTTCCAAAGGCAGCTCAATGTAGAATGCATTACAATAATCCAGTGGTCCCCAAACTGTGCCCTTTAAGGAATTTTGTAATTCAGCTCCCAGAATCCTAGAATATTGGCCAACATGGATGAGGCTTCTGGGAGCTGAAGTCCAAAATCTCTTAGGTTCCATTCCCACTTGGCAGATAAAACGGATTATATTGGCGCAATTCTGATTCTGATTATGTTCCGAGACTAATTCGATTTTTTCCCATCATTTCCATTACGAAAAGGGACAAATTACTTCGATTTATTTAGACCCTGTTTTCGTTCCCATTTATTTTAAATCGTTATGTTTTAAAGCGGATTAATTTGCTCTCCGTTCCCATTTGTGTCTGCAAGCTGTCAATCAAGCGCATAGGCTTTAGACATCACAAGTGTCATCACCTGATTCGAAACACTTTGACACGGTTTATTTTGCTCCCCGTTCCCATTTCTGTTTGCTTGTTATTGTTTTTTGGGCAGCCCATGAAAATCGGCTGCAAAGACTCTTCTGTGTCTCCCCAGATTCCCTTTGGGAAAGAGAGAAGAGAAGGCTCAATTCCCCCCTCAGATCCCTGGGCATCCAGGCTCTCCTGTGTCTTCCCATAGTTCCTTTGGGAAAGAGAGAAGGAGCCTCCATTCCCCCAAATCCCTTTGCCTGCCCCATTGCTCCCTGGGCTGTCTAGGGGGGCGATCAAGCAGGCATATACTGCACAGCTCATCTGCTGCTCAGGCGCTCAGGCAGAGGTGAAAAAAGAAAAAAATAATAGTTTAACATGGTGTTCAATGGATCTCCTCAGACATCGGTCTATGAATGTGGAGCAGAGGGGAGGTTGCTATGCGAATGGAAGAAAATGGTGCTGGCGATGCAGAAAGAGAACAAAGAGGGTGACACCCCAGGCCAGCCCTTTGCATGCTGCTCTTCCCGAATCAGACACCCTTTTGTTCCCATTTATTTGTCCCAAATCAGACTCAAGAGGCACAGGAAAACTCGCTTTAAAAACACTGTATTTTTAAACTGATTTATCGACCTATAATTCGGGTTTTCGTAGATAAATCGAATCAGATTCGAATCTCAATGGGAACATTTTCAGAGCAATACGGGTTGGATTCACGCTCAAATGGAAACAATGCACCCATGATTCGCATCCAGACCTGCGTTATAGGCCAGTGGGAATGACCCCTTAAAAAGCACAGTTTGGAGACCACTGCAATAATCCAACCAGTATGTGTTACTCTGGCCAGATCTAGCTTCTCAAGAAACAGGTGCAACTGTGCACTAATTTTAACTATTCAGTCAGTCAAGCTTTATTAGGCATAGTAAAACAACATACATTTACAATAAACTTCAGGATCGTTATTAAAATTTAAGCCATAATCTTGTTGCCTCCACTAGAAAAATCAAATGCACACCTGGCTTCCAACCAGACATCCAGATTCAGGGATGGATCCAAGCTTTGAACCTGAGCTTTGAACCTGAGAATAAGTATAGGCTAAATCCATATTTTCTGATTTCCTTTCCAACTGACCAGGAGCACCACTATCTTATCTGGATTAAATTTCATTTTCCTTGCCCTCATAGTTATTTGATAATTGCTTTTAATCTCCTCTGCCTCCACTCCACACGTTCTAAACACAGTCCCATGGTTTTTATTTAAAGTCACAACAGCATAGGGCTTTATAGAAGTATATGTTGGCACATGAGTTACATCCAAACTATTCTTACAGCACGTGAAATCCAGCCACCATTAAGCACTTTTAAACTTCACTGCCTGCAATCAAAGATCTAAGCATGTTTATATCTCTTTTCCATTGCAATCAATAGAACTTAAGCACTTCTTCTGATTCATCTCAATCACAATGGGACTGATATATGAACATGCTTAAACCTTCCTCAGCAATCAGTGGGACAAAGGGGTTTAATTTTGGCTGGATTGTGGCCAATTGGAGCCAAGTACCTTTGACTAGCAGCTGCTGGAAGTAAGTGCAAGCATGGATACAACAGCCATTTGAATGGATGTCTATCAAGAGGCTACTTTCACCTGATCATAGAGACTGAGATGGGCTCCAAGGGAGTAATTGGTGGCTGTTTAGTTCTCTGCTCAGTAGCTATGCTTCAAACTGCTACCATCACTCACATTTTTCTTTAAAAAAAAGGTAATAACACTCTAGTGTTCATTCTGTGTCTCTGTGTCCCTAAATTTGGATGGACTGGCTATGGAACATTAAGGTTCCTCTAGCATTAATGAATGTTATCGATAAGAGGTTTGTGACAGGTGCAGCTTCCCATAGCCTTGCAAAACTGTTCCTGTTCTGAAATAAAGGGGGGGGGGGGGGAGAAATACAGGGACTTTTAATGTTAAGAAGCTAGGTATCACTGATCTCAGTACAAAAGGCTATATTAGCAGAATGACTAAGTATAAGACTTGGAAATGAATCATAATGACAACCACTGATTGAAAACTCAGTGTCCATGAAGGCAGAATTATGAGCCATTTTAATATAGATATGAAGAAAGTATGTGGCAGCATCAAGTTTCTTTGGCCTTTTTCACTGGAAAAAAAATCTTTTGTTGTCTGTTCTTTGCTCTTCCATTGTTGTCTAACAACAACAACAACAATATTTATTTGTATCCCACTTCTCCAGAAAGATTGAAGTGGCTAACAGTAAAGCATACAATAAATGTCTCATTGTCCATTGTACCCCAAACCCTCCCAACAATCCCATTCACAATAAAATATAATTAAATTGTTAACAACTGTTAAAACAATTAGTAAAAGCAAGGCAGAGGCAGCAGGTGGTTGCTAAATAATTATTTAAATTGACAGGGGTTGTTGGAATGTTAAGCTGGGAAGGCCTGCTGGAAGAGATATGTCTTGATTGCCTTTAAAGCTTTCAAGTCTGGTGATATATTGGATCTCCTCTGGCACACTATTCCATAACTTGGGAGCAACTGAGGTTTTCTGAGTAAGTGCAGCCAGCTTAGTTTTGTTCTCATTAGAGGACCTCAGTGTGTGGGGCAGATTATCTGGGAGAAGGCAATCCTATAAGTAAGCTGGACTCAGGGCATGAAGGGCTTTAAAGTTTATAACCAACACCCTGTTTTGTGTCCAGAAATTAATAGACAGCCAGTGAAGAGACTTTAGTATAGGTGTAATATGTTCATGTTTAGATCTTTCACTGACCACTCTGGCTGCCATATTTTGAATTAGTTGAAGTTTCCAGACTTGGTGCAAGGGTAGCCCTATGTAGAGTGCATTGCAAATGTCAAGACATGAGGTTACCAGCACATGTACTAAAGTTTTCAGGTCTTCAGGTTCCAGGAAGGGGTGCAGTTGGTGCATCAACCGAAGCTGACAAGAGGTACTCTTGGCTGTCATATCTATCTGAGCTGACATCTGGAGCGACGGATCCAAGAGCACCCCCAAACTGAGAACATATTCTTTCAGGGGAAGTGTGACCTCATCCAGGACCAGTTTACAAACCTCCATACCTGGATTAGGACCTCCAACAATGAGCACCTCCATCTTATATGGAGTCACTGATCTCTTTTCTGTTTAACCTCACCCTTCCTTAGCCTTCAAAAATGGGCTTTCAGTAATATCCTTACTTATGAATAAGGCTCAAGTGAGGAAGTATTGCTGTGGTCTTTCAAACCACCTGTTCTCTTATTCATTTGCTCAAATGGCCATGTTTATTCTAAACACCTCCACCCTACACACACATTAAAATCAAGTGATACAACCAAATGTTCAGCAGGATTTTCTTAGAACAAGTTATTGATATGTTGAGTTAATCAGGTGCTAATTGGCAGCTCTCAAGCAATTTCAAAAAGGCCTGATTTAATTTGTCTAGACTTCTTCATTATTCCCTGCCCCAAGTCAGTAGTAACCTGCCTGATCCTATGCATGTTTGTCTTCCTTCTATTGAATTAGATGGAGGAATGTCAAGAAGACTCAGAAATTCTCTTATCCTTATTGATAAAGGGTGTTGTGACACACCTAGATCCTCCATTTTAAATCTCCAGTCACCACAAGATTTTTAGCATTCAAGGTATTTTTCTGGGAGAGAAAAAAAAATCATCTGTGCAAAGAACTACACTCAGCCCTCCTTATCCACAGATATTTTATCCACAGATTCAAGCATCCATGGCTTGGAAATATTTGAAAAAAGTACAAATTCCAAATAGCAAACATTGAGTTTCCATTTTATATGAAGGACACCATCTTACTACCCAACTATATTGAATGGGACTTGAGCGTCTATGGATTTTGGTATCCATTGGGGGGGGGGGGGGCTGGAACCAAACTTCAGTGGAGACCACTGTGGTTTAATTTTGGGCACAAAACATTTTTTGCTTTGAGCATAAGGTTTCTGAAATATGAAAAATCTTTGAAAAAATGAACAAAACCACTTGTAATCTCACCTAGAAGGCAGATTTCCCCCCAAATCTTTTGTTCTTGCATGGGATGATGAAATAAGCAATTGTTTTACATCCTTAGTTAGACCACTGGGCCATTTCTACCCCAGTACATCCTTTGGTGACTACTAGCAGTTGTCTACAGAATAGAAATCTCTCTCAACTGGAAGACCTATTCAACTGAAGATGTTATACAATTGCAAAGCATATATTCTATTGTTAGCCACAGTTTGAAAGCTATTTAAAAAGTTTCACTATCTGTTTAAAGGATGAAGCCAATGTCCATCATGAGAAACTAATATCTATAAGAAGCCAATCAGCTCTTCTGCCACGATCTACACCACTTCATCAGGAGAATGTGCCAATTTTTGTCCCTCAACTATATTATTATTATTATTATTGTTATTGTTATTGTTATTGTTATTGTTATTGTTATTGTTATTGTTGTTGTTGTTGTTATTATTGTTGTTATTGTTATTATTGTTATTATTGTTATTATTATTATTATTAGCCCGCCTATCCCTATGGATTGAGGCAGGTTACAATGTAGCAATGTGTGTATGAGACAATTCAATCACATCAGATAACTCCAGACTTTCACTTCACAGATTCCATTCTTTTTCAACATGTTGTGAGGTTGCCTCAGCATTCAGCTTCTTTCTATCATACATTTCTCCCTTATGACATTTAGGCATTTTTTTTTAATATTTTAAATAATTCATGGTTGTCTCCTATTTTGCATATCTACAGTGATGAGGTTTCAAAACATCAACTAAGGGTTAAATGTCATTTCTTATTAAAACTGGGTATAAGTGAATAGTCTTTGACAAAAGAGCTAGAAATGGCCATAGCAACTATGGTGTTCAATGAAAGCTATTTATCCTTGAAGTCTCAATTGCCCTTATGGAATTGAACTTCACATATCAGAGTTGCTGAATGTAAAAGCCATGTTTTATATACACTCTTGTCTCATATATCCCAATAATGTGCAAAACCCTCACTTTCAGTTGACAAATATTATACAATGTAGCACTTTTCAGGGGTAATTGAATTGTCAGGACTGCAACACTGGTGTGTATTATGAAGTTACCTGCCAGATTGAAAAGCTTCACTGGTTAAACCAAGTAGGCTTGCCTACCGTTAACTCACTGCTGGTTTTCTAGCCAGATATATTGTGAGTCTGTATACAGAAGAGCAGCAACACTGATCTCTCTATCTCTCTCTAAATATATAGATACAGATATCCTACAGGTGCTCTGAGGCAGTATCCCATCAATAAAACAACACAATACAGTATGAAATTATAGTCAATAAAATGCTAACATTAATACAATAAAATAGCTAGACCATAGTCTAAATATCCAATAATCATACAATCAAAGCCCAAAGTGAAGCATTTCATTTTAATAATCTCCTATATAAGAGTGGGTGGGTAAGCTCGCTGGAAGAGATCCATCTTATTCCATACAATCATAGAAGTACACAAATGCTTTTCAGCATGTCTCCTTAACATAATACATGGGGGGGGGATTATGGAATGACCATGCCTAAATACTATCTGCTGCATAATTTCAAATTATTCTCCTAGTCATTTGCTGTATCAACAACACAAGGCTGTTGGATGGCTACAGTATTTCTGTATCTGAGTTGAGTTTCACCACCACTCCGGTTCTCTCTAGGCTGGTAGCCAGAAATGTTGAATTGTAATACTCTGGCCATAATAAAGGTAGACAGCAAATAAAATCAGACAGAATAGGTTAGGTCAGATACCTTTTAAAACTGTACTAAATGGGTCCCCTGTCCTCTACCAGAAAACAATCATGTCCAGAGCTAAAGTGAGCATAATCTAGTGGATTATGATTTTATATCCCATCCCCCATGGCTATAGGCCTAGTACTTTCATTTAACAGTTGTCTGACATTCCCAATGCCCATTAACCTGTTCTTTCTTATATTCCTTCTCTCCAGCTGTTCCTGTAGCTGGCTTTTCAATTTTGGTGATGGATTGATTTGATTGATTGATTTTATATTCCAACCTTTCCACATAGGAGCCCAGGACAGCTAACAGTCTGCACTAAAACATAATAGAAAGTATTCTATTACAAGTCTTTGATAAAATAAAAGTAAAAAGTAAACTAAGAGATAATATTTGACCCAAGAAAAACTATGAGGCAACATGACTGATAGTTTGACCTAAGCCACAAATTACTGGTCTATCAGTTACATAACAGTAGATTTCTCTGTTCCTTCTTATCATACTCCCTTTTATTTTTCTGTTTCTAGTTTATGTTCTGATATGCACCAGAACATGGGATATCCACTTGTTAATAATCTCTAGACCATGTGAAGTCTGAACTTCTCCTGGTTCCTGGTTTACTTGACAATTATTTATTTACTAAATCAGACAACTTTCTCTTAAAAACCAGAAGCAAGGGCCAATTTAATTAAGGTTTTAGAGGCAGCCATCCACGGATAGCAATTTTTGCTGAACATTTTAAGAGGGAATTAATTGGGACCCTTTGAAACATCAGAGAAACTAACTCTAGTCACAGTGACAGTCAGGCATTTTGAGGCTCTACTTTTCAAGCTAGTTTTATATTATTACTGATGCCTCAGGCTGCAAGGAATTTCATGAATTCTTGAGAATAGGCAGAAACATGGTAGTGGAAGGTGATAAGCTATGTGCTTCTTTAGCTCTAAAAATATTTCCTTGGACCCAAGAGACCAAAGTTCAGTCCCTGGTGGAGTTGAGAACATTGTGAAACTGGATTTGGAGTCTGTGAAACGTGAAACATTTGCATTAAGGACGCTTTTGAGTATGTCTCTACTTTCTAGCATGTTTCACTATTCTCTCTCTCTCTTTCTCTCTCTCTCTCTCTCTGTGTGTGTGTATAGTTGCTGTGTTAGCCATTTGTATTAAAAATATGGAAGCCTGTAGCAATTTGGAGACAGACTATGTATTGTGATGAAAGTGTTAAGTGCAACTATGCATTTTTAGTACATAGGAAATAACATTCCAGAGTTAATCTTGCCCCTGTTCTCACAAACAACTGGTAGAAGGAGGGAGGGATCCAAAACAGTTTACCCAAATTACTATATGCCACTAGGTATAAAACTTAGAGTTTCTTAGAATATTGATTCTTTCTATTGTCTGGTCTGCTGCCTCCTCTACTAATAGACTCACAATTCAGTTTTCACTTCACTTCTTTCCACACAGGTCTTTCTTTTGCTTTCTTAGCCAGGTTGCCAGGAGCAGCAAGCCCAAACTTTTTTCTCTGTAGCCTGCATGTGTTTCACACAAATCACATGTTCTTTCTATTTATTTATTCATTTATTTATGTTTACTGATGGCTCAGTGGTTAAATGCCTGTACTGCAGCCACTCACTCACAAACCATAAGGTTGTGAGTTCAATACCAGCCAGGGCTCAGAGTCGACTCAGCCTGGCATCCTTCTGAGCTAGCTAAAACGAGTACCCAGATTGTTGGGGGCAATTAGCTTACACTTTGTAAACTGCTTAGGGAGTACTTAAGTGCACTGATAAGTGGTATAGAAATGTAATTGCTATTGCTATCATCTGATGATGACTCCCAAAACACCAGCTTCTTTATTTAATGACATTGAAGATTATTGCACAGCAATTTGCCCATGGGATGGATTCAGGATTTAAAAGATTTAAAAGTCGAAGACGGATTTTACAACACTGCCCTGTAGCTGGGCAGTATGCAATACATGTGCAATCTGCACATCTCTGGCCTTCTCCAACAGTTTTTCAAACACGGGTGTCTTTGAAAAACTGTGAGAGAAGCCTGAAGAAGTGTAGATTGCCTATGGGTCACATACTGCTCAGCTACAGGGCAGTGTGGTAAAATCTGTCTTTGACTTTTAAATCCCACATGTATCCCGGAGGCAAATTGCTGTGCAATAATCTTCCATATTACTGCTGGACAGAATATTTCTCCTGGTCCTTGGTAAGAAGACAGAAACTGTCACTCAATCACCCTTGGAGCAACATAACATCTCACTGTTTGTGGCAACCTCCCTGTTTATTTGGTTTATTCATGGTAAAGAAGGCAGAATGGGAATGTCCTTGTTTTATACTGTGAAAACACAATATTGCTGTGAAATGCATTAAGCAATAGCAGCAGCTTTTCCTTAAACAAAAGCATAACTGAAAATACAACTTCAAAGATCCAGTTGCCTACATATGATCTGGAGATCTTCAGAAGTTGCTAAATCTACTGGGAGGCTTCTGTATTGTTAAGAGTAATGTGAACTGATTTTAAAGTATCCTCAGGGTAAGATGATCTATAAGATACCAGTCTTCCTACACATTGTATATTCCAGTTCTGAAAGGAGGCTAACTGAATAACGGCCTGTACACACAGGCCAAAAGGTCCATGCTTCCCTTGGGCTTTTGTTGTCTTGTCTGGATGATGCAGAACATTAATCCTGGGCTGGAATCAGGCAGATTATATGTGGATCCTGCCTGATCCCAACCCAAAGGGGCCTTAACTCAGTCAAAAAAGACCATCTGTATGCTACTGAGTTTCTAGAAATAGCCAGCAGACTGGATGGATCTGTATGTCTTGTACCTGCCTGTGCCATCAATATGCTGAGAAGCCCCCTGATTGGCCTGTGACATCAAATGGGGGCACCTGACTATGTCGTTATATGCAGACACCCTGTTTCCATTCTTACAGGCTGTGACATGGGTCTTCTTGGGAGACACGATGGCAGAGGCAGGTATGGGGCATGCAGCAGTAGCAGGTCTGTGGTGCAGTGGCAGGTGAGCATGCTGGCCTAGAGGGACTGACCTGGGGCAGGAGCTGGGCCAGGATAGCATGGGCTTAGCACATCTTCTTAGGGCCTGAAGTCCACAGTCACTGCAATGTTTAACATTAGCTTCTAGTGGTTTCACCATTTTTCTTTAATGGACAAATCAGATTATTCTTACTTTTATTGATATAATGCATTCTCTAAATATGTTAATATTATTTGAACCACTTATGATTTAAAGTATTAAAAATTCTTTCCAATTAACCACCAAACACCAATTATTACTTTGCTTAATTAACAGCTTAGCAGTTACTCCTGACAGCCATTAAGCTATAGTAGGAACAAATTAGTGAGACATTTAAAAATTTGTCAAGGGAGGGTAGCTAAAGCAATATTTAGTGAGGATACTGCAGGTTAACTTCTATGCACCAAAATTGCTTCTTGCTCATTTAGCATGTAAGAATTCAGTGAACAATAAATCTGCTTATGAAATGTCCATGTAAAAAACACTCACTGAAGAAAAAAAAAATCACATCTATTGATTGGATTATTGTTACATAGAGTACAATTAGCACACCAATATAAGAAAAGAAGAAACAGAAACTTTTGCTGACATTAATAAACTGGCTTTGCAAATTAGTATCATATCAAGACACTGATATGGCACTGTGTCAAGATGGTACAGCCCATATATATTAGGGTTTGGGAGCATGTGGTTGCTGTGTGCTCCTGAACCCTCAAATCACTGCTGCCATGCCACTAAGAGCCCGTTTGTACTGGGCCTTAGTCATCTTGCAGGGCAGCCCCTCATAGGGTCACTACAATAGTCTCATCAGAGAGTTACCAGTGCATGGACTATTGTGACTAAGGGCCAAAACAGAAAGCCCCGAAGGGGTAGATTCATGTTGCTCTTTTGAACACCAGATCAGGGCCTCAGAAACAGCATGCCACAGCCCTAATCTGGCTATTTGCCAGTTCAAAAAGAGGTGGAAAAATGCAGTTCCTTTTTGAGCCAGCAAAGGGGTGCCTTTCTGCCACTGGCTGGCCTTTTCTGAACTCCTGTGGTGTGCAGTGTATGAATGCCATGCTGCCAGAGCACTGTGAAGCCAGACCACATGTGGGCAAGTGGGTGGCTTCTGGGCAGCATCAGGACATGCATCATGCATTCACTACATCCCCACTCCATCTGCAAGGCAGCATTTAGTGCCAGAATTTTACACCTATTTTTATTGCTTTACCATTGCAGAGGGACAATTCTTTTCCCAAACCCTGGAATGATGATTACCAAGGCAGAATAGGGAGTATAGATTTTGGGGAACACATAGTTAAGAATATAGCAGTCCACAAAAATGCAAAAGAGGTGTCATTTAAAAAAAACATTTAAAATCAAAGACATTTATTTATCTTGGAAGTATAGTGTGGATCTCTGAACTGTTTACAAAAATCTGTGGATTACAAAATATCTGGAAAAACAGGATATTTTTTTTAAAAAAGAAAAAATACTGATGTAGAAACAGGATGAAAATGAATGTACAATTGGGGAAAATAAGAAACTGATCAAAAATAAAACAACCAGATTCATCTATCTTTGTTCTTAGGTCAGTACTCCCTATGGGCTGTATGTGTAGCGAGAATTAATGTAATTTGACATTGCTTCAACTGCCATGGCTCCATCTTATGGAATCCTGGGATTTGTAGTTTTGTGAAGCACCATCACACTTTAGGTACTTCTGGATTCATCACTTCAGCTGACATCTGAGATTGACGCAATGGCCAAGAGCACCTGTTATCAGCTTCGGCTGATACGCCAGCTGCGCCAGCTGTGACCCTACCTAGAAACAGTTGTACATTCACTGGTAACCTCTCGTTTTGACTTCTGTAATGCACTCTACATGGGGCAACCCCTGTGCCACATTTGGAAGTTGCAATTAATTCAAAATATGGCAACCAGAGTGGTCATAGGTAAATCTAAATATGACCCTATTACACGTATCCTAAAATCTCTACATTGGCTGCCTATTAGCTTCCATGCTCAGTACAAGGTGTTGGTTATTACCTACAAAGCCCTACATGGCCTGGGTCTAGACTACTTGAGGGAACACTTCCCCTCATACAATCCTTCCCTCACACTCAGGTCCTCTAGGAAGAACCTACTACAGCCAAAGAAAACCAGGCTTGTGGTGACTTCCCAGAGGACCTTTTCAGATGCCGCTCTGAAAATATGGAATTACCTGCCGGAGGAGATCTGTCAAATTGCATCTCTAGAGGCCTTTAAAAAGGCGATAAAGATGGATCTCTTCCAGCGGGCTTTCCCAGACTAACCTCCAAAATGAGAATCTGAACTACTCACCTATCCATTGCCTCTCCCAATGACCACTCCGGTAAATATTTTTCCTTTGCTCCTAATTCTAGTTGCATTTCCTACACAACTAGTTGTAATATGTGATGCTGGCCTGTTACTGTCATTATAATGTGATGTTTTACTTGTATTTTAGCAGAAGGAGGGAGGCTTAGGGGATTGGGATTATGCCACCACTGTTTTTGAATTTTATATTGGACTGTTGTTACCCACCTAGATCCTCAAAAGTGAAAGGTGGGATATAAATAAATATTTATTTATTATTTATTTAACAGAGAAGGCTAAAGACCTTGTAAAGTTGCAAATCCCAGGATTCCATAGCACTGAGCCATGGCAGTTAAAGCAGTGTCAAACTGCATTATTTCTGCAGTGCAGATTAAACCATTGTTTCACTAAATCTACTTTTGCTGACCTACTCCTTCTGGTGACCTATACTAAGCTATTAGAAAAACTCTGGTAAGTGTTGCTATTACATGCTTAAGAGAGATCACAAAATTCTTTACACATTCCAGTATACATTTTATGTGTTAGAGAACAGAGTGGAAAATGTTATTTTGTTCTAGTAAAAGGTGGCAATGTCACTGCTGTTTTCAAATGATACTGCAAGTTGTGAGATAATTTATCTTTAGCTTTCTAGTAGGTAAAGCCAGAAGACTGACAAGCATCTACTTAAACTGTCACTTTTGTATTCATGCTGGTTATAAGAAAGGTTTCTGCCTCATGCACTACATGAAAGAATTCAAACTGATAAAGTCTTATTGAGTGTAAGAAGAGTATTCCATAGTCATTTGTCCTTCATTTTGAAAATAGTGGATGATAAAATTAAAAACAATATGAATGTGATTGATTGGAAATCAATAGCTGGAGAGTACAGATAGCAAGTGAACTAAGGCAAATAAGAGGTTGGGCAACTGCTGAAGAAAGGGAATTTATTTCAAAAAGCAGAAGCAGTTCAGAAAAGCTTGAAGACTCCATCAGAAACAATTGAGGGTTAAGAGAAGAGTGCAAGACAACTCTGAAACCTTAGAAGAAAACAGTGGAGAAGGCCTGTATATAGAGACAATATTCCAGAAGCATTTTTCCAGAGACAGCCATGGCCAATGTCAGCAGAAGAGAGTACCTGTTACCTGAAGTAACAGCAGGGAAGACTGTGGAAGCAGCCTAAGGAGCAGTTCATTGGTTATACAAGTATGTGCAGAGAAAGAATTGCCATCTAAGGCTGAATCTACATTGCAGGATTAATGCAGATTGACATTGCTTTAACTGCTGTAGCTCAGTGCAATGGAATTATGGTATTTGTATTTTTGTCAGATATTTAGCCTTCTCTGTCAGAGACCTCTGGTGTCAAAACAGACTACAAATCCATGGATTTCATAGGATGGAGCCATGGCAGTTAAAACAGTGTCAGAATGTATTAATTTTGCAGTTGGCAGCAGCCTAAATCTGTCCAACTGGTGGTGGTGCTTATAAACTGACTGAATAAAGGTTAGTGAGGGGCTGTGCAGACAGCCTTGAAGGGACAGTCTCCAACCACCCCTTTTACAGCCAGATTGGGGCCACGGCAACTGCGTGCTGCCACCCTGATTTTACCTTTCCAGGGTGCAAAAAGGAGCCACAAAAAGCAGCCTGGAAAGGGTGCGATAGCCACAGATGCGCTGCATCATGCGGATGCAGCACCACTGTGACACTGTGCACCATGTGGTGCCGTGCGCGGTTTCATGCTGCCCTGGGGGTGGAGCTGGAGAGTGTGTCATATGGATGCTATGCCCCGACTCTGTCTCCAACCCAGCCTTTAAGGCCAGTCTGCATAGGGCCTGAGGGACAGAAGCCAGTTCTTATTTTAGTCACTTTATAAAAACTTACAGAGGGGCAGTGCAGACAGGTGGGTCAATGCCGCCTGTTTTTGCTCCGCGTCTGTGCTGCCGCATCTGCACACTGCAGCACAGACATGCTGCCAAAAAGAAGCTGCCTAGAGCGGCTTCTTTTGGGTGGCAGCGCAAACACGGCGTTGTCGTCATTATGGGGGCCCCCATGTGGACTAGAGGCTACTGTGATGGTGGTGTCCATATGTACTAGGGTTCTGGAGCATGTGGTTGGTGTGCGCTCCAGAACCCTAGAATCCGCACCACCATGCCACTTCCCACCCTTCTGTCTCGGGCCAGAGTACCAATAAATCTCCTAAGTATGTATGTTTGTGTAGATGTGTGTGTGTGTGTGTGTGTGTGTGTGTGTGTGGTGTTATATAAATATAAAATTCCTTGTTGGTTAATGTTATATAAATATATAAATGCAGGATTATTTAAGTATTGAAACTATTACAATAATTTGCCCCATATCTAAATGTAGCTACTGAAAAGGTAACTGAATGAGGAAAAGAGTTAATGTGATGTGGTGACAGACATATGGTTTCTAAAATTAGCATGGGCACCTCCATGTACGTTAAGTGATATGTCCTCAAAAGGAAGGTGTTTTAAAAAAGCATGGAGAATGGGGCTGGGATCCATTCACCATGCAAAGATGTGGTGTGCAGCAATGTGGCAATAGCAAGTTCATTTATGTACCAGTACAACCCATCCACCCACTGAGTTTCTGCAGGTTGCCATTAGTATTAACTTGCCCTTCAAAGAATCCATTACTGAACTGAGATTTAGACTGGGGCCTCCCAGGTTCAGTGACAGCAATTTCTAGCCTTTGTCATCTGCTTTGTCTCTCCAATTCTATCTAATCCACCTCTGACATTCAGTTCTCAGCCCAGAATGTATGTACTGCCTCATCTCTTTCTCTTTGGCACCCTTTCCTCCCCCCTCAATTGCAACACATGCTGTACAACTATTAATGGATTTCTTAAGTGGCAAAGCGCTCATCAACTGCAATGTTTTGTGATCTCTCCAGCTAGCTCACACCTTCTGTGCTGTTAGGATGTCAGATTGTTTGCAAGAAAATAATAACAATTTTCAAAAGTTTGAAAGACTTAGTGTGGCTCTCACCTCTGTTCCTGAATATGGAGAGTCTGATTTTTTACCTTATCTCTGACTAGGAAAATGGAGAAATGTTTTCTTTTCCTTTGCTCTCTTTTTCCATCTGTCAAATATTTGAGTTTCTTTCCAAGCCAACTTATATTTAAAACATTAAAACAATTATAAACAATGAAAAGCATGTGACAAACACCAGAACCAAAAAATTAGGAATGAAGGAGAATCTTAAGAAAACAATGTTAAACAAATGTATTAAAATATTAAAATCTTTGCTGGTTTTTTTAAGGAATAAAGAAAGGACTGGTGAACCTCACTTTCTCTTTCCTTTTCTCTCTCTGTCTCTCTGTCTCTGTCTCTCTCTCTCTCTCTCACACACACACACACACACACACACAAACACATAGAGTGAGAGAGTCAGTATTATTTCATAGGCAGGTGGTCCCCAAGAAAGAAAACATGCTGACACCCAGTCATGTCACAAGTGTTTGTTTCACTCAATTCAGTAACACACTGGTGTTACCCACACCATACAGAATCCTTAATAGCTTTTGTATTGTACTAATGTTATGCATAAATCATAATTCCCAGCTATCACTGATCGGAATCAAAACAGTTATGACATAAACAACTAGCAAAATTAAAATTATATTTTTATTACAATATCACAAGTACTGCTTAAATGTATTTATATTTACATTATTTCAAGTGATTAAAGTCAAAATTTGGTAACGTCATATTTTTAAAGACAATTTTAAAGAGTAATAAAATAAAATAAATATTTAAGGCCTTTCCTTTCTCTGCTCATTGAGCCTCACCCCACTCATGCCTTCTCTTTTAAAACATTTTAAAGGAAATACAGCCCATTTCTGTAAAGAAAGAAAAGAAAAGAATACAATAAAACATTTGGGGAGTAGTGGTGCCATCCCTCCTTAGTGTGTCACCCAGTGAGGTCTGAACTTTTTGCAACCCCCTAGTGATGCCCCTGCTGACATCATAAACTTTCTTAATGGATTTTTTTTTAAAATTGAGATTCTTTTTCTTTTCCTAATGTCAGACTAGACATGATTCACAATAGCTATAGATGTATCAGAAAGTAGAGAAGAATGACTGCATTAATTCTTTCTTAATGATTGCAACAATGGGATTAATTACTTACAATTTGCTGTTTGTAACTATATACTTCCTTGCTTTGGGCCAGATTATATATGATTGTTTAAAGTAGGTTATATCGCTGTAATTTGGGATGGGGAGTGGGGTGAGATCATTTGTTTTTAATATCTTTTCCATGTTATAATATTTCAAAACCACCTATATATCTCTCAGGTGGATGATTTTTGAAATGTATAGGTAGATGGGCCTGTGTACCTAGTACATAGGCCTTTTGCTTAGATAATTAGAATAAACTGGCCTGGGGATGAATAATTGGGTTTACACTTTCTGATGAAATATCAGTTTCTTACCTCATGAGTCTATACATGGAATAAAGCACATCTTCCCTGGCAAATCTGTACAGCTCTAAGGCTCATAATGCATTTTTGGAACAAAAAAAGTTGTATAAAGCCATGCATACATTTGGAAATGTGCACATCTAAAAATGCATATATTTGATAATATTTTTCTTCCTCTTTCAATAGAAAAATGTCTCAGCTTGCATATATTTGAAAAATGCATAAAAAATACATTTATCGCAAAATAAATAAATGCAGTCCTGCAGGTTGAAAGAGAGCTGATACATAACTGGGAAGGGGTGACACTAATGGCGGGTCGCAGAGAAAGGCAATGAACATGAGACTGATAAATTTCTACATTCCTATGCTGAACTCCCAGAAAAGTGCAATACAACTAATTTGCCAGCTATTAAGAAATATATAAACAAGAAATGGATCAGTTTCGTGTTATCTTTTAACAACAGCTTTCTGTAGTGTGTTATTCTGGAGGGAACGTTTTTTTTTTCCAGTGTTCATAATGATAATGATTTATGCACTTGATATCTACACATTTTAGGAGTGCAAAAATCACCTTCCTTTGACATTTTGCAAATGCTACAATAATAGTTGCCAGTGGGGTGGAGGAGATGTAAAACTAGGTAGCTATTACCTTTGGCTCCAAAGTTCATGACAGAGTTTTGTGTGGTTGTACCTCAGGCTGCAGCCCTGTACTTCAGAGAAATCTCTATTAAAGAACGTGTCTTCTCTCTTAATTTCTGTTGTTCTTTTGTGGCTCTGTGCACAGTGATCAGAATTTACTTCTTGTACACTTATTTATACAAACTGAGGTTTTGTGTGGTAATTTTTACTTTATTACTTTGAGAACAAATTTTAATGGGTTATTCATTTATAATACAGTTCTGTTGATGACATAGCTATTTGGAAGGGAGTAGTCACGATGTAATCACTATAACTACTGGACCACCTACCTAAAGTGGCCTGAAGAAGAAGGGGGGAAACCTCCTTTGCTGATGAGATAAGTTTTAGTAGCACATTATGCCTCCATTCAGCAGCAATCAGGTATTTTGCATATACACAAGAAGAACCACTTATGAAATCCAGATGGGGAGAGGAGAGGAAGAAAGGAGATTTTAGGGAGGTGAGAGACTTTAGGGAGAACATAGAATCTTTCAAGCCCTTTGCAAAGGGTTCAGTTCTGTAGGCACTCAGGTTGTGGGGCAGACACAATTTATTCAAACTGAGAGAAATTTGCGCATATCAACAGCTGTGCGCAAAATAGTTTTTACTTTTTATGAAGTGTGAGAGAGTCATTACTCACACACATACACACACACAACACACACACACACTTACTGTGACATGTCACTCTTGTGCAGTTAAAGCCAAGTCTTCTCAGAATAGTTAATGAAGATCATAGGGCGACATCTTCATGTCAAAACAACAATATTTAAAAAAATATTTAAATATATCCAGATATCCATAGCTGCCCTTCTCATTGCTAATCTCCTGATTTCTTGACTGTAGTCTCTAGTCTGATCAATATTTGTTCAAAGGCATGGAAAGTATTTAACTATTTCCTCATTATCTAGGTTGAATTTTTGTCAAAGAATTGACCGCTTTAAAAAAATCCACTCCCCCCTGACAGGACACACTTTCAACAGTATTCAGGGCAACACAACTTTGAAGGGTAGTTGTGTTAAAGAGTTTGTTTGCATCACAGATGTCCAGGTTGTGTGCAATCTTTTGTAATATGTTGACTTCCTGCTTTCTCTCCTAATGTTTGAAATCTCCACAGTATTGAATCACTGTGTTTCCAGTTCATCATGACCCACTGTCTTTAGTTAATTATACATTGTTCCTTGTGAGTTTCATGTAAACAAAGTAAAAGTGTTGTATTTTAAAGTATATGAAACACAGGTCTCAACATTCATCTGGAATATTGTGGGGCTAGCATTATGGGATCAGTTACATTTTGCATAATCCTTGAAAGACAGCAGAACAAAGACTTTGAAGTTTATCACACACCTCGAGTTCCGCTATGTTCCCATCGCCCCAACATTACCAATCTGTGACAGGAGCCTCCTGGTGGGATCACACCTGGTGCTATTAAAGTGGAACGCTTCCGTTTTTGTCATGGGAGCGTTCTCGTAATTGTTAGGTAAAGGTCCCTTTTAATAACAATTTAATCCATTATTTAAAAAGGGCCCTTTTCCTAACAATTATGAGAATGCTTCCATGACGAAAACGAAGCGTTCCATTTTAATAGCGCCAGGCATGATCACAACAGGAGGTTCCCATTGCAGATTGGTGACATTGGGGTGACGGGAACATAGCGGAACTTGAGGTGTGTGATAAACTCCTATGAGGCTGAACAGAATGAGCTCAAGTAAACTAAATCTTTTATCGACAGCTGTGAATGCAAATTTATTTATTTATTTTCCTACATTTCTCCCAAGGCAGTTTACTTTACCTGGGGCCAAGGAGATGTGGGCCCAAAAACTTATGAATGAAACACAATACCATAATATCATGAGACAGAAGTGCCCACAGATTCAAATGAGTGATTTCCAGATGTGGTGAGCTAGTGCCCATTGGGATTTAACAAGCTTGTATAAAGATGAGATATTCTGCAATTAAGAACCACAGCTTTTCCAAATCATCTACTCTGTTTGGGCAGCACAAGTCAATTTAATTTGTACAAAACAGACTTTTACTATTGGGATTCTCCTCTGCAAGACTTAATTTCCCAGCAGAGTGTTAAGCCACTGATAATTTTTCTTTTATAATTAAGAATTATGTATCTAAAACCTGAAGATTTACCAGGCAGATAGAGCTGCTGGCAATGTAATGATTCATAACCACCTAGGAAGTGCCCTCCTTGGGTCACTATAACTCAATATGATTCATAAGCTATAATAAAGTACAATGTTGTTATAAGAGTGCATATCTAGCATTGTGTCTCTCATTATCTGTCGAAACCTTCTCACAAATAACTGTATGCCAGAAGTGACTTCCTTAATGGTATCCAGAAGCATAAAGCCAACAAATTATGGTTAAATGCCAAATGTTAATACAATGTTATCTAATCTAATATATAAGTGTCATGCCGAGGTACATGTTGCAAAGAAGTGAAAGCATGGCAAATCACTGACCCTGACTCTCAACTCTGTGCTTTCTGGTGATGATCACAGAGTCCCTTGTGTGGTTTTACATTCAGCTTCCCTTTCTGGCCCTTCTCCCTCCACATGGTTAACAATCTCAATTTTTCAAAATATATATTTCCCTATAGCAAACCTACTTGATGTCTTGCATTCAGGTGTGTATGTTTCTCTCTGTGTATGTGTTTCTGTGAAATAGCCCCATGCATATATGGAGATCAGCAAGGAATCATATATGAGAACCTCTTTTCTGCACCCCTCCCCTCCACAAACACATATTCACTACTATGACATTTGCACAGGACTACAGCCCGCACCAAAGGGTTGGTTTCTGCTTAGGACAGCTAAATATGAGTACCTTACAAGAGCGGTGAACAACTGCCAGGGTTTCACAAGATCTCACAAGGCTGTGGTCCATTGCCATGCTCCTTTTTGATTTTTAAAAAAAAATAAATTCAGAAATGCTTCATCAATCCCCCTCCTCCAAGACATTTTAAAAAAGAGAGGCTTTTAACATGTGTTCCAAAAGCAAGCTTCCATTTTGAAAATTGAATATTCTCTTTCAAAATACTTCTCTTTTGAAAATGGTTTCAGTTAAGTAACCATATTAGAGTATTACAGTAGTCAGTGGACCCTTGTTATATGCTGGGGTTTGGTTCCAAGATCCCTTATAAAAAATGGAAAATCAAGGTTTGATATTTGAAATTTATACTTTTTTTTGAACATTTTCAAACCATGGATGCTTGAATCCACGTATAAAAAATCCGTGTATAAGAAGGGTCAACTGTAATTAAAAATCATAGAATCATAGAATCATAGATCATGCTGAAATAAATTAGTTAATCTTAATGATACTGCTAAATTGCTTCTCTCTCCTCCCCTTTTGCCCTCCCCCTTTTTTTATTAACAAATGGGAAAACGACACCTAAAACAATCTGGGGAAAAACATTACCTCCATGTGGCATATTTAGTAAAAAAAAAATTAAAACATGCTCATGAGCATGTCAATGTACTTATTTCATGGGTTTCAAATCTAACTGTTCTGTATAGTTTTGTAGGAAAGAAAAAAAGTTGAATGGGAATTATAAAATTTATAATCCCAAGGAGGCTTAAAATGGCTTGTTTTTTTTTTTAATCAATATGATATAATGCAACATGGTAAGCTTTCTTGCAGTTGACTGCAAAACTGATGTCTTTGGTTTCTTCCCATTTGCTAGAATCCCCAACCAGGATTTTCATCTCCTCCAGAAGCAGTGCCTCAGTGTACAGTGCTCATTGTGTTGCCATAAGCCAGAAATGACTTGAAAGGATACAACAACAAAACAAATATTGTACCAGTAACTGGGTCATCTGGATGCAGAATACCTAATGCGCTAAACAAGATTCCTTTATGTGAAAGTAATTTCCTGGTGGCTATTTCCAGGCAAACTGGAACTCCAAAATCCAAGGGATGTATTTTACTATTATTCAATATTTTCAGATGGCAATTCACATGTTTCAGAAATCAGTGAATCTTCCAACGGTTTACTTCACAAAACCCTTAACAAATAAGTTTTACTTCCAGTCTGTCTCATTTTCACATGTGCATAAATTGTTTTAGTTCCATTTCTACATAAATCTCCAGTTTGTAATCCATGTGAAAATATTTACCATATATATTTGTCTATAAGTCAAAAAATTTAAGCCAAAAAATAGGCTCAAAATCCTAGGGAGATGTATATATGGGTCAATATGGTAATACTTCTCCATGAGCCTTGGGGAACATTGTGGGGAAAGGAGGGAAATCAGAGGTCTGTGTACCCCTTTTTGCAAGCCATAAGTCTTGGGGAAAGTTGTGGAGAAAGGAGGGAAATCGGAGGTCTGTTATTCCTTTTTTGAAAGCCATCAGCCTTGGGGAAAGTTGTGGGGAAGTGTGGGAATTGGAGGTTTGTATCCCCCTTTTCTCCAAGCCATCAGCCTTGGGGAAAATTATGGGAAAGGAGGGAAATTGGATGTCTGTGTCCCCCCCTTTTTTTTCCCAAGCCAGCAGCAGCCTTGGAAAAAGTTGTGGGGAAGGGAGGGATATTAGAGGGCTGTGTCCACATTTTCCATACCCAGACTGTGACCTTTGGGAGAGGTCCAGAGAGGGAGAAGATGGTAGCGAAGTGGTGTTCTTCGTTTAGATCCTTTGTTACATGCCCCTGAGTTTGACCCTTGACTTATCCATGGGTCATATTGAAATCCATGATTCTGCCCCCAAAACCTTATACGTGAAGTTGACTTATACATGAGTGTATATGGTAACGTGTTTTGAATATGAATTTCAAAACAATTTATTTTAAATATAATTTTAAAATTGATGTCTCTCAAAATACTAAATATATTTTGACGTTTTTAAAAAAAACTGAGAGCATTCAGAAAGTATGTGATTTGACTGGAAATTTTTTACAGGTTGTCCCACTAGTTACACATTGGAAAGATCAATTTTATTGAGTATCTCCAGCTCACAGTGTTTCAGAGCTTGCCTTTCCATGTCTTTGGCCAAGAGAAAGAGAGAGAGAAAGAGAAATAGAGAGGATTTTAATAGAAAATCCCACAGGATTTTAGAGCACTGTGTTGTTGTTGTTGTTGTTGTTGTTGTTGTTAAACATTTCTCTTTCACTGTTTGCTGATTGTCCTAACTGTATCTAACCATATCTAAATGATAACTAATAGTCCCTGAAATTTACCTGCATTAAGGATCATACCACATCCAACCCTGGTTTTTAAAAAAATCCCATTAAATATTAATAGTATGAAAACAAGCAATTATTTCATTGCAGTAGCAATGATACAATTATTTTTATGTTAAAAAACAAACAAACAAATCCCCACTATAATAGTTCCAAACTTGACTGCAGTATAGATTATACTGGTCAGTTAACAATATATGTTTATAATGTTCTCCATCATCTTAATATTTTTTAAGAAGTACTTTTAAAAAGCAAGCTGCGAAGAGAAATGAAATGATACACAGATTTGTGGCCTAGAATTGTAAGTGCAAAGAAATTAAATCAATAGGTATAGGGAAGATTAAAATTTGTAGGATAGAATTAGAAGGCCAAAGAACAGAAGTCAATGATCTTGTGCCAGAATAAGCACTTTTCACATTGTGATCTATATGTATAATATAAATACAAAGCAGAATTTAAGAGCATTTGTCCAGAGCAATATGGACAGAAATATGGATATAGACAGCTAATCCAATAAAATGTTGACCTACAATCTTGGTCAGGGTCTGACAGACATTAGATTTGTGAAAAACAATAAAATAACACTTAGATGCCTTGTTGAAACCAAAAGCAAACAGCTGATGAGGCAATTCAAGCAACCTTATCATCTGCTCTCTGTGGTCTTGACCTGGGAAATAAATTTTCTCCCCCTTTTGTGACCTAATTGTCTTGTTTATCTTGGATGACAGTGTGGAAATCAAAAATGAACTTTTTTCTTTACACCTCTGTCTTAAATGCTCCTTTAACTCATACACTGTCACAAAAATTGAGTCCTTTCCAGTTGCCTTACTGAGTCTTTTGCTTCCACTTGGTGGCGAACAGAAAAATGCTATTGATTTGGATCATAAGAACAAAATGCAGTCCAAGGATTGATGACATGACCATGGTGAAAATTCAATGGGTATATAATGAATTTTGCATTCATAACCAGCTTAGAAAGACAAAACATGTGCCATTGAGTTAACTGAGGCCACAATATTATTTAATTGTGAAATAAAAGGATCAGCAAAATGTTGTGATACTAGAAATACATGAACCACATGCCAGCTATTTCTACCTAATGTAATTTTTCCCCTCTCTCTGGCTCCATATGATTCTTCAGTTGTTGATTGGGTCCTTCCTGCATCATTGCTCCTCACAATGCTAAGTATTTGGCCTCACATTGCTAAGTAGCCAGAACCTGGTGGCCAGAGCATGAGAGACTGTGTGATTCACCTAGACCCCCCTCAGACCACAAGTCACTAGTGGCTCTGTGTCGCAAATTTAGGGAAATGCTCACTGCCTTAAAAGTCACAGAGAATATTCATCTCTGTCCTTGCTGTCTGTTTTACTTTATTCAGACACACACTGAATGACTTGCCCAGAATTTGAGGTACCAGCCTAATATTAACTGCTACAATCTACCAGGAAAATCACGTAAAACCAAAAAAAGCCATTTTTGTTTATGCCCGTCTTGTAAACCAGCAAAATATACTTACTTGGCTCATATGTAGCCGAATTATCCATCATAAACCAAGTTGAATGGATTGAGATTACAGCAATGGAGTGGGCTCAAGTATTCCATGAATTAACTAACTAGCTCCCCTTTGCTCTTCCCTTGGCAAAACAGTATCATGAACCTCTTCTTCCATTTCCAGATTAGCTACAATGCTACCCAGGCTGGAAACCAGGCTCAAAAAGAAAGTTATTATAGAAAGAGTTTGCTGCATTTTGCAAAGATTTCTATCCAGTACAGAATGGGGGTTGGGAGTGGGAGGGAGGCAGGGCTTGTGATGTTACAACAGGTGGGCCATGTGCAATAATAATACATATGTAGAGCCATGTGGCATAGTGGTTGAGTGTTGGACTGTGGCTCTGTATAATTCCTTGCTTGGCCATGACACTCACTGGGTGTTCTTGGGCAAATCACATGCTCTCAAATTCAGGGAAAGGCAGTGGAAAATCTCCTCTGAACAAATCCTGCCAAGAAACCAATGATAGGTGTGCCTTAGGGTAGTCATAAGTTGCAAATCACTTAAGGCACATAACAACAGCAACAACAAATGTTTTATTATTACCAGCCTATCTCAGCTGTCTAGGGTGATTTGAATCAGCAATCCTCAAGACGTTTTGGGCTTCAGCTCCCAGAGATATATAAAATATGAAGAAAGTCAGAGATCCTAGTCCTACTATAGATATGTTCCAGCTTATATGACCAAAGCCCAGGAATTCTGAGAGTTTGAAGCCCCAAACATGTGAAGGGCCACAGTTTGAGGACCACTACCATTCTATATAATACATTAATAAAGAAGCAATTGGCTTTCTTCATATGAACTTCTGTACACAGAGCAAAACAGCAATACATGGAATACTGTTTTTATGTTTGCATAAATTACAATTGCTACTAGGCCTGTGCAATACAATTTGATTTATATGTATGTACATGTGCGTGACAAAATAAGGCATACAATGTGGATTTCTTTAACATCTCTACTTCTTTGACTAACAAAGTATAAAATATGAAGAGAGTCAGAGATCCTAGTCCTACTACAGATATGTGCTTACATGCATGGGGCAACTCACTCATTTTCACTTTGACCTACCTCACATGGTTGCTGTAACAATAAAGTCAAAAGTAGAGAAAAGCCTTAAGGTCCTTGGAAGAATGATGGATTATAAATGTATTAAAAGGAACAGAGAATATTTCTGAAAGTTTCTTATTCCCCAAAGCCTCTTTGAAAATCTATCATATTAAATGTTGTATATTTGGTGGATTTTTTAAAATCCAATTATTGAACAAGTTTACCTATGGATTCCTTGCACAAGATCATCATATACAGATCTTCTTGTTACTATGTTGACTGCAGATTCTACAGTGTTGTTTTTTGCTGCCAATTACATTATAAAAGACTTTACTATTTGAACAATGAGAGGCATGTCACTGTGAATTTATATCATCAACAATATGTCACTTAGAAAATAATAACTGATTGTAGGGAACATCCTATCACAGCTCAGCTCAGAACACATTCCTTGCCCTCACTAACACTGTTCAAGTATCTGTCCAATATTTCCTTTATTCAGTGACAATGTTAAAGTTTGCGATGACAGTTAGTGAGGGGAAAAGGAACAAAGGAAAGGAGAAAATGATCTCTCAATCACCATCTCCAAATTTGTAAATATAACACATCAATAATAATTATTAATATTTTAAAGTATTATTATTATTATGCTTTATTTATATAGCACTCTGTATTTGCACAGTACTGTACATACAAACAATAAAATAGATAAGAATAAACCTGCCCATGGCATACAAATAATAGCATAATACATATAAATAATACATAACAATACAGAAAAGGGTTCAATAAAACAGGCAACAAATTAAAAATAGCAAATAGCAAATAATAGTCACACAATGCGTGAGAACACTTCCCTGAACTGTATAGTCATCAACTTAGTTTTGAAACTTGTTAAAGAAATGATGAAGACCTGTGCTTCTCATGGGGAAGGAGGTTCCAGGAGGGAGGGGCAGCAAGTGGAAAGGGATGAATCCGAGACAGGGCATGCCGCCCCGGAGAAAGTGGGATTGGAGCCGTTGCAACAGCATGCTGGACCGGTTCAAAAATGCAGCATTGGCCTGGATTGGAGTCAGGTGTGTGCAGTCACCGCATCCCTGGTGCAATTGGTGCCAATGCAGCCCTGCTGCAGTTTTTTTGGCCTGTCTGCTCATGGCCCAAGTTAAACATGGATAAGAGAGCTCTGTGAGGGCTTCTGGACAACTGAGCTAGACACTGAAAGTTCTTAACCAGTAAATAGGAATCAAAATTAGCTCAGAAATTATTTCTACATAGTATGATAACTGAAAAATAAAAAATACATAGTTTATAGCTGGATGTTTGGAGATCTAGTGTGGAACTGACAACCACAAATGCCCAGTTAAAGACTTGACATTATGTTTTAAATCCATTTCTTAATGTGCCAACCCCAAACATATTCAAACTTCATTGTTTTACCTACCTTATTAATCCAACTTTTAAAGCAATGGTTCCCAAACTTTTGTCCTCCAGATGTTTTGGACTTCAGCTCCAAGAATTCCTGATTGCTATCCAAGCAGGCTATGGCTTTTGGGACTTGAAGTCCAAAACACATGGAGGACCAAAGTTTGGCAGTCAGTGATTTAAAGTGTCATCTCACTGTGCCTGTACAGTGGTTTTTACACTCATAATTACACATGCCTGTAATTGTGCGGACTTCATTCTATACCATATCCTGAACTAAATCTCCAATGGAGGTTTGCTAGTTAGGGATTTTCCAGATTGTTGTCTAACTTGTAATTTCATATCTTAACATACAGTAATTGTGTATTTTCCCCACTGTGGAGTGTTCCCCATGGAAAGTCACAAAACCTAGTTTAATTGTGCATTGTTCTCAGTTTGGAAGTTAGTTGGCAATCATATGTGGCCTTTAAAACTAAGATCCATTCTGGGCATGTATTGTATAATTGTATAATATAAGAATGTATAATGCAACAATGTTTTCAGGCCAGGCTATTGCGTTTCCTTCTCTATCTATGTGTAACAGATTTCATTGTTGCACTTCTTTACTTTACTGATAGAACCACTACTAGCAGTCAGAATTGCTTCTGCAAACCTCGTGTGTAGCTGTACCCACATGCACCCTGCTTCCTGTGTACCAAAACTGTAGTATAGCTTATCATTTTAAAAAATAGTTTCCCCCCATATCATGATAATTATGCTAATTTTTGTAGAAATTTGGAAAATATATATGCTGTGATTGTGTTTCACAAATCAAATTGTTGGAGTGCATAGAATAAGGCTGGAAAAAATACTTTCCCTTTTGTTGGTTACATGTTTCAGAACATTAACGAGAATATGAATTCTCATTTTTAGAAACTGTGAATTCATTTCACATTGGATTTGAATTCCATTTCAGCATTTTCAATGGCAGTCAAGCTGTTTGAGTGTCTTTTTTGTCTGGCTTGAAAGATATTTCTTGAACTGAGTGAGTGATTTTTTGCCCAGCAAAATAAAATACTGTTAGTAATATTTTTGCCCAGAAAATAACATTTGTATGCAGCAAAGTAAAATATTATTAATACATTAGTTACCACAGATGAATCTCAGTGGAGAGCATTTTCCAGGTTTTTTTTAAATAAATAATTTTTTAAAAATTTAGAACAATGGATATTAGTTTCAAAAAAAGATGCAAGTTGCAGACTTACATTGCATTTAAAATTAATAAGTAGGGAAAAGCACACATTCTCAACAGTTATAGAATGTTATGGTGGTTTCACATTTTGTATAATAACAACTTTCTTACACATGTCTATGGAGAAGGCCTATGACAATGGAAGCAATAGCTACTTTCAAATGTGGGGACGAAATTCCTTAGCACTGAATGATACTCACTTCTAAATGGTAAAGGATAAGATTAGGCCATAAAACAATTGTACAGAATGGAAAACCATCATAACATGGATTTTTTGAGCCACAGCCTAGCATTTTGTGGCAGATTAAATCAAATAGAAATTTGATGGGGGAATTAATAGTAAGCAGTTATGAGTTAGTAGTAGTAGTCCACTATCATACAGTATAGCAGAGAAAATATCCCTGCAATGTGAATGTGAACAATACCTACTAAATTCTTATGTTGCCATAACGTCTAAGAATAGTTTACCTTTTGTGCAAATTGTATATCAGATTTTGTAGTTTTCTCAAATATATGGTTTCACTGTCAGCTGAGACATAAATAGCCAAGGAAATAATAACTGTATCCCTGTGAGCATACCTCCTCTAGGCACCTGTTTGGAAGCACTGCTTTAGGATCAAACAACTGAAAAGTAAACAGGATTGTGTGTGTGTGTGTGTGTGTGTGTGTGTGTGTGTGTGAATCCTCTGAAGAAGTAGTTGTCCTTTAATCCAAGTGAAAGGCAAGGACCAGAGACAGCATGTATCTAAATGTAAAATCATTATGTCGGGATGAACATATATATATATGGCACAAAACTGGAGTTTGGGGATGCTGGAAAAAATTAAGCAAAAGTCTTCTTTACCTACCATTGGAAACACAGGTTCAGAAACTATTTGTTAGTCTAACAGTAGCAACTGCACTTCCTGTTGCTTCTCACTGCTATCATTTTGTGTGTGGAATGACTGTCATTATTTTCATTTGGTTTTGTAATGTCATAACTTTGCCAACTTGAACCAAAGAAGACATTGATTAATTCATGGGTTATAATACTTGTCTTGTGAAACTCGCATTTTTTGTTCCAAACATATTTCTAATCCTAATATTTCTGATCCTAGATGTAGTGTAGGCAACATCTTTGACCATTCTTACTTTTTTCATTGCAGCAACTCAAATCCTGGTATTAAAATAATGAGACCTGCACAAATTGTGCAAATATAGCACATTTGGTTGAATTGCTTAATTTTGCATAATCATGACAATCTATTGGCTATTCTCACAATCCTCTGCAATTTGTTATTTTTACTAGCTTTTACTATTCTTACACAATGCATCTTTGACTGATGGATGGCCACAAGCATGTGTGCTTGGAGAACAGCTCGTCAGCATAGAGTCACGCATGTGTAGCAGAGTCAGAACAACTCCTGCCTTACAATGAGCCTCTTCAGAAAAGTGGAGTGGTGCACAGGATGATTGCTGAAAGCAACCATCAAAGACAGCTCATCAAAGACATTCCTCCAAGCTCTGATACCTCAGTTCTTATCCTGGAGATTCTTGGTAACAGCTCCTTCTGTCTACTCATCTGCATGTCCCTCTGGTTTGTACTTCTTGGCTACGGGCAGATTTGATTGACTTCATAGAGCCTGGACTGTTTGACTTATACTAATATCATTCTCCAAAGAATGATTTACAGCAGTGCAAACATTCCTCCTAGCCATTGAGAATCTTACTCAGTCATGTAAGATTTTAGCAACTCCTACTAATATACCCTCTCAAGCCTTGCTTCATAACTCTCAGAGCTCTTTGTTCATAAATTAACACAGAGATTTGCAGCAAGCTGAATTGTGCAGCCATTATGTCATTCTATTGCTTTTCGGTATTTCTGAGGAAATGCAGTATGCACATAGCACTCGCTGCCTATGGTCATGTCTTTCATAATATTTTCAGAGGGTATCTTAGCAACCCACAAAACTGGGGAAAATAAATGTTTTAGTACATTGGACACTTGGGGGAAACCTAGAGGTGCTTTTCTTTTTCCAATGCACACATTCATATCAATTCTAATTAAGTCTTCAGTTGAAAGCAGCTTTTCAACCACCCAAGATACTAGGCTCATTTCATGTACCTTAGAATAACATGTATTCCCTTGGGTTTGATCAGATGTGGCTTTCATTTCATTAATTCCTTGCTTTGCTACTCATATAACCTCTATTTACTGTGCTATGCATTGCACCACTGAGCAATGAAACACTTTTTGTGGTCCCATCCATTCTTCATTCTTGTTTTGATATGGTATAGGCTTCCATAAACATGTCACACAGTACAGATACTGCACTATGATCCAAAATGATGTTCTTCACAACATACACACACACACACACACACACACACACACACACCTGTGAGGGGAAAACCAGAAGAGGTGTTCAACTGCAGCAGTGCTAGCTGTAGCAGTTGGACTGGATTTTCACCTATTTCACTGCATTAATGACATCAAAAAGTATCCCTCACTGTTAATAAATTCCCAATACTTGAGTAGTTCACTGTTCTTTTGCTGTTGTTGTTTTAAAAAGCACAAGTACTATTTGGAAGAGAGAGATGACATGTGTTGGTGTCAGCATGACGCTATAGCTGGCAATATCCAAGTTTAAAATGTTATGATATAATTTCTAGTTCATGATCGCTGATACAATGACTGTAAATGATTGCAATGGATTGATGTGAATAAATGCAGTTAACATACACCTTCATTTGTTCTTATTCCTATGTAGGTGTACATAAGGGGAGGCCTACAAGCTGTCTATTAGGTTCTGTGGTGTTAGATTTCATTCCAAACTGATCCTGCAATTCTGAGTGATGCTGGGCATGTTTTGTGAGGCTGTTATTCCTTCAAAGGATGTTGGCTTCCTTGGTATTGCAGGCTCAGGACAATGGGAGTACTCAGTATGTGTGGCTTCAGTCTATCCATCATAGAGTATTAACTAACTATAGTAACATAGAGATCTGGACATCACAGGAAGATCCTCCTCCTACTTCTTAAAACATATCTCATCAGGTTGAGTCTCTAAACACAGGTGGGTCCTGATGCTCCTCTAAAGGTGACATATGTCCTTTGATCAATACTAAATGGTCCAAACAGAGAGGAATACCATTAGTGTATATATGTGTTAAAATGTTTAGTTCTGTGAATTGAAACAGAGGTAACACCTGGCTGAACGAGACTACATGTGAAAGGGATCTGGGAGTCCAAGCAGACCACAAGTTGAACATGAGTCAACAGTGCAACGCGGCAGCTAACAAGGCCAATGCGATTTTAGGCTGCATCAATAAAAGTGTAGTGTCAAGATCAAGGGAAATAATAGTGCCACTATATTCTTCTCTAGTCAGGCCTCACCTGGAATATTGTGTCCAGTTCTGGGCACCACAATTTAAAAAGGATGTGGAGAAACTGAAGCATGTCTAAAGGAGAGCGACTAAAATGGTGAAGGGTCTGGAAATCATGCCTTGTGAGGAAAGACTTAGGGAGCTGAGGATGTTTAGCATGGAGAAGAGAAGGTTGGGGATGTTTAGCCTGGAGAAGAGAAGGCTAAGAGGTGATATGATCGCCTTGTTTAAATACTTCAAGGGATGTCATATTGAGGAGGGAGCAAGCTTATTTTCTGCTGCTCCAGAGAACAGGACCTAGATCAATGGATGCAAGCTACAGGAAAAGATTCCACCTCAATATTAGAACTTCCTCAGAGTAAGGGCTGCCCAAAGTGGAACACACTCCCTCAAAGTGTAGTGGAATCTCCCTCCTTGGAGTTCTTTAAACAGAGGCTGGATGACCATCTGTCTGGGATGCTTTGATTGGGATTTTCTGCATGGCAGGGGGTTGGACTGGATGACCCTTGTGGTCTCTTCCAATTCTATGATTCTACGATTCTCAACCCTGTCTTCCACAAGAACCAATTTGGGTTCCCAGGGATTCAGTAGGGGTCCGGACATAGACAGATGCTGAGGAGCCAACAGTGGAGACACTGAGACTGCCCCTGGGCCCATCACTGCTGACACTACATAGCTGTTCAGACCTAAGATCCTTGAACATCAAGCTTCCATAGAAGAGACCCCTTTTTCACCTTGTAGATCTCACTCCTAGTACTGGGACTGGCCATCGTTCTTCATCCCATGATCCCAAGTATGCTAGTGCCAGAAGCATGTTCAGCAGGACTTTCTGAAGGAGTGACAATGTTTCAGACTTCAGGCCGAAGACTCCCTGTTTGGTAGAGCCTGGAGGGAGTTTTTCTGGACCAGAAGTATAAGAAGCCTCTGTTCCACTCCAGGCAGCCATTGAATAAGCATCACTTGATGCTGCATTTGTTGCTGCTGCCTCACTGTCCCTGATTGCTTTCTTGACCGGCCTGATCCTGACCTATGTTGCAGTAATTTTTAAATAACAATAATAAGAGTAATTCTTTTCTATGAGCTGGAAATAAAGAGGGAGAAGTTATGGATCAAGAAAATAAGCAGGAACTAGTTATATGAGAGCCACTGTTTGCAGCTTCTTTGAAACTGTGAGAACATCTAAGTATCGAAAACACTTTGGCATGCTACCTGAGTACATGAGTCTTTCCCATTGAATTTAAACAGCAACACATGGGGGAGAAGGGAATTCCATTTAACACAGCTCTTATCAGTATAACTGGGCCATTTAACTTTTTCTCTCAAACAAAACAGAACTACTCATGTATATGCAGTGAGAGAATATTTGAGTCTTTACACATCCCAGTGCAGAAATTTCTGAAAACTAAAATGTGTCTGGTTATTGCTTTCCAAAATTAATTCTTACAAATGCAGTTTTGGCAGACTGTACAAATTCAACAGTTCTATTTATTTATTTATTTATTGTAGTTACTGTCTCTCTATGTAGTCTAATGCTAGTAATGATGACACTTATTTGTACATGAATTAAATATGAATTGGCATTTCATGAGTGCTGCATATTCCAATGTCTGCTATTCAGTGACTGTAATTAATCATAGTGTTTTATCAGAGTTCTGTTAGATATATTTTTGCATGCTAAATGCTCTATCTTCAGTACAACCATTAAAACTGAACACCCTGTGTTACTGCATTGCATCCATTTATGTTAGTGCAGCTCAGGCAAGGGGACAAAAACTGGTAATCTCTGTAGGAAGTAATTATCTGGGTTGGCTAATTGACTGTATTATTTCCATGCCCATACCAGTTGCTGTGCTGATCCAGTAACATTTGTATATGCACTTTAGTAAGAATTTTTCTGTTAGAATTTTCTCATGATCACAATAATTCTTTTTGGCAGAAGACCTCACTGTGGAAGAGGATCTCATGGACGGAAGGTGCATCAGTGAATAAATGGCAGTTGATGATTTGCCATTGAGGATCACCAATAAAAATGGGGGAAAAAAATAATAGCTTCAGAATTAGCATCAATCACTGATATAAATCAGAAGAGAATAGAATCTATATATTCATCTTTCCCCACAACTCAGAATGTGATTCCAAATATATATGATAGATTAGAGTCATACTTTTCAAGGATTGCTTCTTGATTCTAGATGGAATGAGAAGATGAGAGGATGCTTTTATCAATGAAAGTGTGGGTGGAAATTGAATTCTTATGTACTGGAAGTGTTTTGAAAATCTAGCTCCAGTAATAACCTCCATTAACTCAAACCTTGACTTACAATACTTTTCAATTGTGGCTTTCATTCGATTACACTCAAGAGAGTTTCATGTTACAACATTCCTGTGTGAATAGTGCTCTCCTTATTGGATCACATTATTTTAAGTTTTAAGCTTTCCAGAAGATCAAATCAAGCTGAAATTCTGTGTTACATACTTTTAAATATACAGAGAAATATGAAATGTGGTCAGTTCATTGCTCCCCCCGTGGCTAGGGCATGTCTTTGTCACTTGGTAGTCTGCAGGTTGTTTCATCAGAATAACTATGTTCTGATGTTTTTCTTTCTTCTCTTACACTGTTTTTTTAAAGTTAATCTGACAGGGTTCAGTAAGGCCAGTTTTTATACAATATATATCATGAAACTTTGATGCTTATATAAATAAGTCCAAGTTAAAATGTTCAGTACTGAGAAGTTTCAACTTTGCAGGGATAAGTGCAGAATGGGAAATGACAGTTTCAGTATCAGTATCAGTTTCAGGGAAAGTGAAATTGTACTCATTTTCAGGGTCAGGTAGTGAGTGATTATTGTATAAAAAGAAGCTACATGCCTTAGCTGTGGTCTGGATCTGGGGGATACACGACAAAGGAGAAATAAAAATAAAACCAAGACTATGGGCTTCCTGGACTGGTCGAATAGAAATATAATCAACAGAAACAGAAAAGGAGTACTGAAAAGTAGACTTAGGTGGAAAAATGAGAAGCTCTGTTTTGGACATATTGAGTTTCAAGCCTTGGTAACACATCTACTGAGAGACAGCTGTAAGACAAGATGAAATTGCTGTTCAAGACCTGGAGAAAGGTCAAGGGTGAAGAGATACAGCTGAGTGTCATCAGCGTACAAATGACAGGAAAAGCCAAAAGAACTAATGAGTTTACCTAGGGACAATGTGTAGAGAGACAACCAAAGGGGACCCAAAACAGAGCCATGAGGAACTCCAACAGGCAAGGGAAAGGAGGACGACGTCTGACCACCCGTGACCACTGCAAAAGATCTATCTGACAAATAAGATCTAAACTAGTCAAGAATAGAATCCAAGAACCCAAGGTCAGAAAGTATGTCAACTAGAAGACCGTGATCAACAGTGTCAAAGGCCGCAGACAAATCAAGGAGGAGAACAGAGTAAAGGTATGAATGGTGAAAAAACATGTAAAATGTATATTCTGCTAATTTATCACTGATAGATAACAACAGCAACAACAACTTACCCATCTCTCCAAAAGGCTCAAAGTAAGGTACAACATAGATTAAAACACATGAAAACATTTAAACACATTAAATTAATATATATAAACATAGGGCACATTACAATCATCCAAATTAAAATGTACCATTTTCAAATTCATAGTTTAAAGATGACTAGTCAGACATGCTGGAAGAAATAGATCTTTAATACTGTTTTGAATTCAGACAACATGCTTGGCTCTCAAATTTCTCCTGGCAGGTCATACCACAGTCTAGGGTTGGCAGATGAAAATAACCTCTGGGTCACAGTTGCCAATCTAGTTCTGTCTAGTTGAAGTAAATGTCCCCACACCACACACCTGAGGGTATGTAAGGATTATACGGGAAGAAACAATCTCATAAGTAGCCTGGATTCAAACCATGTAGTGCTTTAAAGGTAATAATCAATATTTTGTACTTTGCCTGGAAACTAAATGGCAGCCAGTGGAATTTTAATATAAGTGAGATATACTAATTCCTAGATGTATCAGCAATCAATTTGGCCGCTAATTCAAGTTGTTGAATATGGTACACAGATAGCCCAATCTGGGGCACACTGCAAAAATCTAGCCTGGAGAGTACCAGCACATACATTACCATCTTTAGCTCTTCCAATTCTAGAAAAGGACACGACACATCAGCTGAAGCTGATAACAAGTACACCTGACCATCACATCTATCTGAACTAACATTTGGAGAGACAGATCCAGGAACACTCCAAGCTGTGAACACAGTCTTTGAGGAAAAGTGTAACTCCATCCAGGACTGCTTGACACACCTCTAACCCCAAGATTAAGACTCTTAATATAAAGCATCTCTGCTTGTCTGGATTCAGTTTCAATATGTTTTTCTTCATCTATTCCATTACCTCCTCCAGGCATTCACTCAATCGAGGCAAACTATTCTTAGCTGAGAATTTTTCTGAATGTGTGGAGGAGTATATTTGGGTGTCATCAGCCTACTGATAGCACCCCACCTAATATCTCCAGATGATCTCTCCCAGCAGTTTCATATAGATGCTTTAAAGCATTGGGATATAATGGCACCTTGTGGTATAGCCTATCAGGATTCCTTTTGTGAGGAGCAACTAACTCCAAGTATTATCATCTGGACCGTAATAAAGATTCTCATTTCATTTCATCTGGACCCTGCCTGAGAGGTAAGACCAGAACCACTGCAACACATTGCCTCCAATTCCCAACCACTCCAGGTGCTCCAGAAAGAAGCAGATGGGCAAAAAGTGCCAGCTTTGGGCCATATTGGGGGTGTGGCGTGCAGATGAAGCATGCCCCCAAAGTGGCTAGAAGCCATGTGGAGAGTGCTTCAACCCAGAAAAGCCTGCACAAAAAGGAGTAGGAAAAAGCTGCTTCTGTTGGTGGCCAGGTTTGGGACTGCGGTCACGGCAGTCCCAGCATGATCCTTTTGGCCTGTCTGCTTCAAGCCATGGTCAGTGGTACTGAGTGGCTCTGAGAGGCCTAAAAGCACCAACAGGGACACACTCAGTACTAATATGGAGATAATTACAAGATTAATGAGGCATATGTTCACGATGCTATTTTATTCACTTCCTAAAGACAGAAAGCAAACTTTCCCATCCTTGCAAGGAAGTAGGTGAAATAAAGTGAAGCATTTATATATCTGTCTTTTAAATATATCTTTCCTTAATTAATTCTTTTAAGAATCCTCTCCCTTTCAGGATATGGTCATATTGTTTCCTTAAAGGGGTTCACTAGCTCCTAAATCTACAGTTTGTCCACACACAATATGCTTCTTCATTTTATAATGTCCCAGCACTTCCACAGTAATAGAAACCCTTAAAGTCTTGTTCTAATCTTTAAAAAGACAGCTTTGATGCAGTGGAATAATTTATGTTCCGTTCAGTGTCCTCAGGCCAAGTGTGCTGTACTGTACATTGGATCTTCTGGTTCCTGAACTGACAATGTCTTTACATTGTAAATACTTGTAGGAAATGATTAATTCTTTCTACCATGACCTGTGGTCCTTTTAAAGGTGATATGTTCTTTAGATTCAGCAGAATGACAAGCTGCAGACTAACATACACAGGAATTTTCTACATATGTTCTAGAGGTCCCAGGCTTTTCTGTCTTTCTGAGTCTACTTCCAGGTGTCACCACTTAGTGGTCGTTCCCACTTACCTATAAAGTGGGTCATGATCCGAAGTTAGGGTGCATCGTTCCCACAGAAGCCCGAATTAAATCTCCCTTACCCCTCATTCATTCCCACCACGTTTCGAATCAGAATCGAATTAAAATGTTTAAACCAGATTATCAGCCTATAATTCGGTTTAAAAAAAAACAGTAGGTTATAACGCAGGTTATTTTTGAAAGCGGGGTACAATTCGCAGTATCCGAATGGGAACAACAAGGGTGTCTGATTCAGGAACCTGGAGATGGGAGGAGCAGCGCTCAAGGGGCTGGCCTGGGGGTGTCACCCTCTTTGTTCTCTTTCTGCATCGCCAGTGCCATTTTCTTCAATTCTCATAACCTTTACCTCGGTGGATTGCAACCTCCCCTCTGCTCCTCATTCATAGACCGATGTGTGAGGAGAGACATTGGACACCATTCTAAACTATTTTTTTCTTTTTTCACCTCTGCCTGAGCACCAGATGGGCTTTGCAGTACATGCCTGCTTGATCGCCCCACAGACAGCCCAGTGAGCAATGGGGGATGCATAGTGATTTTGAGAAAAGGAGGCTCCTTCCAGAGGAACTATGGGATGGGCAATGGGGGACGCAAAGCGATTTTGAGAAAAGGAGGCTCCTTCCAGAGGAACTATGGGATGGGCAATGGGGGACGCAAAGCGATTTTGGGAAAAGGTGACTCCTTCCAGATGAACTATGGGATGGGCTTTGCAGTACATGCCTGCTTGATCGCCCCCCAGACAGCCCAGTGAGCAATGGGGGAGGCAAAGCGATTTTGGGGAATGGAGAGCCTGGACACCCAGGGATCAGGGGGGGGGGGGAATCAAGCCTTATCTTCTCTCTTCCCCAAAGATTCTCTCCCCAATAATGAAGCCCGCTGCCTTCTCCTCCTTGATCTGATTTGCCAAGCCTCCTTCTAGTCTGGGGAGACACAACAGAAGAGCCTTGGATGCAGCTGATTTTCATTGGCTGCCCCCCAAAAAAACCCAAGACTTGTGACGTCTGAAGCCTACGCGCTTGATTGACAGCTTGTGGACACAAATGGGAACGGGGAGCAAGTTAATCCGCTTTAAAATAAAGCGATTTAAAATAAATGGGAATGAAAACAGGGTCTAAATGAATCGAGGTAATTTGCCCCTTTTGGTAATGGAAACGATGGAAAAAATTCGAATTATTCCCGGAACATAATCCGAATCAGAATCGCGCCAATATAATCCGTTTTATCTGCCAAGTGAGAACGCCCCCTGAGAAGGTCCTGCCGTGCAGCCAAATAGCTCTAACTTAGTAAGAGAAGGAATACGGAAGTTATGGAAGTGATCTGTGTGACTAAAATAGCACAGTATGGAAGAGTTTCATAGGAGTTTCACAGTATAGTGATAGAATTTTGAAGTGATTCCTGAAACTTTGTTGGTGGTCAGTGGACACTTCCTGGAGTAGGCCTAAGATGTTCATTATGGCATGTGCATAAACACAAACATTAACACATACATATCACGGTGAGTCCCCAAACTCACTTAACTGTCTTCCTATTGTGGCAGCCCCATGGGTTTTGTCATCCCACCGCTGCCACCAAATTATGTCACAATCACTTTATTTTCTTTGACTAAGTTTCTTCAGTGACAGCACCCTGGGCCTTTTCATCTCACTGCTGCCACCAAACTATGAACTTTATCGTATCAGAACCTGTAATATTCCCATAGAGTTCCAAAAATGTTCTATGGCAGAACGATTTGGGAATGGGACTCATCGCATTCAAGATGTAATAATAGGATGATAATGTAATGGGAACTCATTATACCGCACAGCACCCCCTTTGAATGGGTGCTTTTGCCGAGTACATTCTCATATTGTCTCATATGCCTATGTGTGTGTGTGTGTGTGTGTGCGCGCGCGTGTATATATATATACACACACGCACACACACACATATATACATACACATTACACACATATGCATCTGTGATTATATCTTTTATATTAATATATATGTATGTATCAATACCAATTATACACACACACATATACATACAAATAGAAAGATATATATACATGCATATACATATCACACACATATGTGTATATATATATACACACACACACATACATATAAACAAACACATATGTGTGTGTGTATATATATATATATATATATATCCATAAAAAATAAAAAAAACTATTCACATGTAAACATCTGTTTAAATATGATGTGGGGGGGAACCGTTTCTGCTTTGAGGAAAATCATTCCTACATGTTAACATGGCACTGTGTCATACCTGGAAGAGCATTAGGTTTTTTGGATGCTCTGGGACCGCAGAGGAGGAAATTGTCTCAGCCAATCAGGACATGAAGACTGACAATGGATATAAGAACAGATAAGATTACTGCACTAATTTTTCATGTAATGGGTATGATAACGTTCCATCTTTCTGAGAACTGTATTTCATCGTTCTCACCCTGGAATGCTGTTGGAACACTTTGAGCTCGGAATGAGAACTCGATGGGACCCATACTGTGCAGTAAACTTCACTACGTTCCATTCCCATTCAGTTCCTGGAACATTATCATAACGCTGTGCAATAAAGTTCTATGTCATGATGACTTCAATTGCCACCACTAAGCATCCTGGGCCTTTTCATCCCACCACTGCCACCAAATTATATCAAGACCCTTCACCTGTATTCACTATTCTATCTAACCTGTCTTCTTGCCACCTTTTATTGATTGTCACTTTATTCTAATCTATTTTACAGGGTTGTTTTGAGGGTAAGGGAGGATCACCCCATGCATCTCATTCCCAATTTATAGAGCAGTGCTTACCAAACTCTGGGCATCCATATGTTTTGGACTCCAGCTTCCAAAATTCCATGCTGTTGGCCAAGCTAGCTGGGGCTTCTGGTAGTTGAAATCCAAAAATTCTGGCGGACCAAAGTTTGGGGATCACTGTTCTACAGAAAGGGTGAGTGGAATACAATAAATAAATTACTAAACAGGCCATATGTAAAATGTCACTCTTCCTCATCAGCAAGCCCCAAATAATACAACATTTTATGCATAAATACAAAATTCTAATTTAGAGCTGTCAGGACTTTTGATCAAACCGACATCTTATAAACTTTTGAATAATTAAAAGCCATGTAAATTAAATTTAACTGAGAAAGGCAGTGATTTGAGCTATAATTATCTTGAGGAACTTGGCTGTTAAACCAAACTGGGATTGCTTAAAAAAATCATTTCAAAAATTAGCAATGACTGAAGTTTAACTTTTGGGAAATAAGTATCATACTTAGGCCTAATGATAGTATAATGGAATTTCCTATCCTCCTCCTCCATCATTGCTTCTAGAAAACACTAATCTTAACACATTTTTTCTTTACTTTTCTCTCATTGAATTCAAGACTGTGTGCATATGTGTACATGTCACTGAAAATAACTGTGGGCACTTACAAAAATTGCATTCACTAGTACAGTGGTCAGTATTATACTTTTCTTAATGTACATAATGGATGCTTCAAGTTCTTGGATCCAGGTTTTCTCAAGTTTTGTAATCTTTAAGGAGAAATTATGTTGCTGTTTTTTTAATGGCAGTATGCCTATAATTGGAGAGATTATACGAAACCTACATAGCTACAGTGCACAGAGTGTAACTTTCTATGTTGCATGTCAAAAACCAAAGTGATGTAAAATTTCTCATATCTGATTCTGCATGTCAGGATGAAAAGAAAGGCACACCAAGTTCATCACTACAAATCTTCAAATGTGTTCTGTTCCTTTGCCCTTCTCAGCATTGCCCTGAAAATCAGAGGAAGACTTGCTTTGAACCCATGATGCCCAAACATTTTCAATAAGCCTATACATTTCCTCCAAGGAATGCCAGATGCTATATGCTATATTTCAGAGGAAGGAACTGGCTAAACCACCTCTGAGTATTCTTTCCTAAGAAAATCCTATGAAATTCATGGGATTGTCATAGGTCAGCAGAGACATAAAGGCACAATCTCTTTCTCTCTCTCTCACACACACACGGACATACATATTCCCTATTTTGATGCAGACTTGACCAACAACACCATAGTTGGCAAAAACTGTCAGAACCTCCATTCCACTGAAAAACAAGAATCAGTTTGATTCCAAAGGTTTTTGGGAAGCTGAAAATTTTTATATAGTTGTCCTAAAATCAGAGGAGCCCTGGTGGTGCAGTGGTTAAATGCCTGTACTGCAGCCATTCACTCAAAACCACAAGGTTGCGAGTTCAAGACCAGCAAAAGGGCCCAAGCTCGACTCAGGCTTGCATCCTTCCGAGGAGAGAGCTAAAATGAGTACCCAGACTGTTTGGGGCAAATTAGCTTACTTGCTAATTAGCTTACTTGCTGTTCATCACTATGATCTTTGGAATAGCGGTATATAAATAAAACTATTATTATTATTATTATTATTATTATTATTATTATTATTATTATTACTGACTCATAGAATCATAAGTTAGAAGAGACCACAGGTGCCACTGATTCCAACCCCCTGCCATGAAGGAACACACAATCAAAGCAGCCCTGACAGATGGCTATCTAGCCTCTCTTTAAAACCTGCAAAGGAGGAGATGCCACTACACTCTGAGGCAGAATATTCCATTATCGAACAATTCTGACCACCAGGAAGTTCCTGCTGAGATTTAGGTGCAGTTTGATTCTGTTGCTCCTTGTCCTAGTCTCTGGAGCTGTGGAAAACATGTCTTCAGCATGTCATTCCTTTAAATATATGCCTGCCATGCCCTCTCTTAACCTTCTTTTCATCAGGCTAAACATCCCCAGCTCCCTAAATCACTGATCACAGGGTTTGGCTTTCAGGCTTTTCACCATTTTGGTCGACCTCCTTTGTTCATGTTCCAGCTTGTCAACATCCTTCTTGAAATGAAGTGCCCAGAACTGGACACAGTATGCCAGGTGAGTAGCATCACTTCCCTTGATCTAAACACTATAATCCTGTGGATGCATCCAAGAACCACATTGGCTTTCTTGGCTACTGCATCACATTGCTGACTCATGTTCACTCTTGTGGTCTGCTAAGACTCCTAGATCCCTTTCACAAGAACTGTGGTCTAGCCAGGTGTCTCCCATCCTTCCTATCTTAATACAGTCAGCCTATAGTATCTGCTGGAGTTTGCTTCCAAGACCATCACCCCTATGGATACCAAAATCTGTGGATGCACAAGTCCAATTATATACAGTGGTGTAGTAAAATGGTGCCCCTTATATAAAATGGAAAAACCAAGGAAAAACATTTTCAAGTCATGGCTGGTTGAATCTGCAGTTGCAGAATTCTAGGATATGGAGGGCTGACTTTGTGCCCTCCAAGGGTTTAGCCCCCTGCTTGCCTCCTCCAACAGTTTAAAATAGGAGTGGGTTTCATATAGAAAATATTCCAGACAGCTTTTGGAGAATATATCTAGGGAGCAGATGGGAAACATTTCATGGTGGAAAGAGAGAGGTAACCCAAGAGTTGTACAACCGATCTTGTTCCCTTCTCCACTAAGCAAAAATGTAACAATGTTCTTCAGGCTCTTGGGTTTCATCAAGCAGCAATATTCTATCAGAATATTTGGATGACAGCAGACTAGATTAGGCTACTGCTGTGAGCTTATGGCTGTTAAATGCAAACAAGTACTAGCTGTTTGAAGTTCAATAACAGAAATAAAAACATATTTTTATAGTTTCAGAAAATGAATCCAAAATAGATCAGGAAAATAAAATCTAAACCTAGACATGATTGCAAAACCCTGTAAAGCTGGCATCTATGGGAATTCTGTGTCTCCTGGCCACTCTGTAGCTGATAGAAGGAAGAAATGACCTTGGAGAAGGAAGAAGGAAATAAAGCCCTAAGTATAATAATCTGCCAATACATCTAAAAAAGACAAGTGAAAAACACCTGGAGATATCTGCTGACTGCCCTCAATTCAGGTTTCTTGCTACAGGTTGGCCTTTAATATCCAACATGTTTCTGAATGCTATATCGTAACACTGGTACAGTGCTCCTGTTTAAGGCTCCAGTGAGATCTGAACTGATGTCTTGAAGCATTCATATTATCCAAAACCAAAGTTCATTGCTTGTATCAAGTCCAAAGTGTAGGGTTATACTGCTACATTCACAGTTCTACTGCTCCTTTTGGAATTCACAAGGCTCTGTACAGTATTCAGTATCCAATTGTGTCTCATACAGCATCACTATACTATACTATCACTGTTTCTACAGTACATATGTTTGGAGCTTGCTGTCAGAGAAAGCTAAAGTGGTGAAATAAAACAAAAAACACTGAATAGATTTCATTTTTTTTAAAGTGTACATTTTATTTCTCTAACAGTGCCCATGCATGCAGGAGGTATCTGTTTCTGTCAAATATAGTCTGCACATCCTGCACACTTTTCAGACAAATAAGAAAGGAATATATATACATATGTTAAGATAGATACTATTTGTACATGATAATTGCCAATATTAGAACAAACCACTTTGAAATTCACGTAGGTGAGACCCATATTCAGCTGCTGTTGAGATTCAGTTGCCCAGTGGCTGCCACACATTAGGGGATCTGCTTCAGACCAAGAAAAGAAAAGAACAGAAGGGAAAAGAAAAAAGAGGGGGAAGCAAAAGGGGAAATCAATTTAAATGAGAAAGGAAACAGTGCAGGGGAGTTTCAGAATTAAGTTTCTAACATGATATCAACCCCCATTCACCTCTGCATCATTTCACCTTGGATGCCAAGAAATATTATAAAAGGTGTTGCTGTAACAATGTTAATTAATTATAGTGGGATTCCATTAAAAAGCCCAAAACCAACTCATGCTGCTCTTACATCATTACTACAGAAACCCAAGTGAAGTGAAACTGAACATCACATTTTTGAAAAGGATACAAATGTTATGCAGCCATGGGATCAGTGTCCTTTTTTCCTCCATAGATTCTATCATTATAAAGTTTGACAGTTCTATTTGTTATGAAATCAAGATGCCTTGCCCTTTCAGTATCAAATTAAGCATAGAGCTTCTAATTACCAAATTTCAGAAAAATAATGGCCAAGACAATCACATTTTTGCCCATCCAAAAAACCACCCAAAAAAAACACCCTTATATTCCTTCTCTTGATAGGTTAGATTGTATCAGAATTAAGTGATACTTCAGGGGTCTTCCTTTTGGAGATTTGATAGAAATCCACAGTGTATTCCTAAAATCATGAGTGTTGGATATTCTTCTTTAAATCAACAGGGAAATTGGAACATATGTTTCTGTTATTTCATTTTAATGTTAGATTTATTCTAAGATTTCATTGTTTCTAATTTCCCCCATTTTTTGTGCTAAGTATTTTAGCACTTTATCCCAGTCTTCTAGATATTTTTTTGTTTCTTTGTTTTGTATTTTCCTAGTCATCTTTAAGTTTTAGATCCCATTCTTCAAAGCTTGGCACTTTTTCATTTTCCTACAGCGTAGCGTAAACCATCCTGGCAACTGTTAACAGGTAAAGTAACATATGACCATACTTTTTTTGAATTTTATCTTCTACCATATTTAAAAAGAAATTCTAAGTTAACTTGTAATATTTTTATTAATTGTAGCTCATATTTTAACCCAAAATTTCTTAGCATTAATGCATGTTCACTTAGAATTAATGCATGCATGGGAATGGCACAGCATGGTCACATCAGGGCCTGTGATTCACATGGTCATATTGGAACCATGATGGGGCCCAACTTACTCACAGAAATGACTTCTGCACTTGCTTTCATAGACATAGATGTGCTTGTGGAGGGACCACACAGGGGAATGACATGAGAAACTGTCCAGTGCCAAGTTATGTCTCCCTGACCCAGTGCTATGGACGTTAGAATGGGATCTCATAATGGGGATCTCCTCCCCAATAAGTAGGATTAGCTGTGCAGCCCAGTCTAGCATTCATGCCACTGTGAGGTTAAGGGCTCTAAACTTCATCTCATTCTGGGACACACATTTCCCAGGACATGTCTGGCACCAGCATAGTGGCATTGCATTGCATGCCTTTGATTATTATTATTATTTGTAGCATTGTTGAACACTTTAGAGCCCATGCTGATACCTCCTACCCCAAAATCATGTTCTTGTGTCCAACATGTGGTTAGGGCTACTTCTGGATCTTCCAGGATCAGAACAACTGTTTCATTTCCATAGGCAGCCAATTAGCATTATGGTCCTTTGCCTCTAGGTGATAGGCCTGGTGTCCTGGCACCAGATGGGTCTGGCTGGTCCTCTGCCATGGGCACCTGCATGCAGTCCTGTTAGCTGGCCCAGTAGACCATGCAACTCAGGGGCCTTTATGCATATACATCATGGAACAGCTGCATGTGATCAGCCCATTTGTCTACTAGGTGTATAGTCTAGGGGCCTTTAGAGGACAGGCTCTTGGCCTCCTTCCTGCTCCAATGTATTGAGAGACATGGGCCCTCAACTGGTGCTTTAATGTTGGTCCCCATCTGCTGGGTTGCACCATTTCCTTGCCTGTATGTCAAGTTGCACTGTTTCCTTGGCTGGTCATCTGCCACGGACATCTGTGTGATGTCCTGTTAGCTGTCCGATTAGGCCATGCAACTTGAGAACCTTTATCTATATGTTTCATGGTGCAGCTCCATGTGATCATCCTGACTGTGCAACTTTGCCTGCCCTGCTGTGCTGGACCTAGGTGATCATCAACCATGGGCACCTGCCGATGGTCCTGTTAGCTGGCCAGCTGGTCTGAGATTGTCCATCCATATAGGCTGGATAGGGGCAGCCTAGGAAGCTTTCTGGAACTGTTCAGTTTCACCTACACTATTGTCACAATAGTGACCATGCCATCCCACCTGTGCAGTGCATGATCATGATGGTCCAGATATGGCCATGGATGGTGATGGAGGAAAGGTCCAGACATCAAGAAGGGATGAGCTGGGCATGTTGAAGGCATCTTTGTGTTGCTTCCTTGCTTGGTTCCTTTGCACCATAGAGTGGCATATGGGGAGGTTCATAACATTCCCAGTGGATACAGCAGATATTGCAATGTGCAAAAGTAAGTTCTGTGTCATAGCTGGCCTTCTAAATGTTGCTGGGATTGTTTACTGCAGCCATGTAACAATTGTTGCACCATCCAGCATCAAATCAATGCATTGAAATTGGAAGGATTTCCACAGTCTGTATGGGCAGTTCATCATCAATCTCCATGATCTTATCACCAGTGCTTATTCTGGCAGCATCAACAATGCTCAAGTCTTTGAGCTCCTGTGGGTTGTTGTGGTGCTTGTTCAGTGGCCTGAGGTGTTTGGCATGTGTGTTGCATGATTCTTTTTATGGGGTCTGTGCCTCTGGTCCTCACACCTGTGGTGGGCTACCTGCTGCTGACCTATGTGATTGTTCAGTACAGGTGGGCAAGGATGCCTTCAGAGGGGACATTCAGTGCAACAGAGGCTGCTCACTCACTGATTGAGCATGTGTTTGGGAAGCAGAAGCTAAGATTCCAGGTTCAACACTGCACAAGTGCCACTTGTGGCCTGGATAGTAATTACATATGCTATGATGCATTATATGGCAACATAAATGCCCTTCCAAATCTTAACTGGCCAGTTGATCTACTCTCAATGTGCCTGGCGGCTGTATGGCTACTGAGCTGCTGATCTTGTGATGGCATGGTGAGGGCATATTTTGCCACATAAGCTTTCATTCACTACTGCTTTTGTTCTTGTGGCCCACCATCCTCCCTCCCTGCCTATGCTTTTCCTCCTTCTGCCCCATGTGTTCTTGGACAGAGAGACTGTGTCCTCAGCTGGTTGGTTGGCTGGCTGGCTGGTATCGTGCATGTGTTTCACTCCATTATTTTGTTGGCTATGCTGGTGCTGCAAGCATCCACTTTCTGCAACACATATTGTACAAATGTACATTGCACACTATGCCCTATGTGTACAGTGATGTCAGCTGGTTATGCCCATTGGGTAATGATGTAATTGGTGCAATTTCACTTCCACCAATCACTACTGAATGTGTCCTTTGCAAAAAAACAACAACAACTGTGGTTTGTACATCCGACTTCTGCTACCATCCCATGATTATACATTAAAAGCTTGCCTGAATAAAACTGTTTTTGTTTGCTGGTGCAAGGCAAGCAGGGAGGGGGCCAGTCTTGCATCCATGGAAGGGCATTCCATAGGGTGGGAGCAGCCACCGAGAGCCAAATGACTGGTTAACAGAGCCAAATGACTGGTTAGCCTATTTATTGCCACTTTGTTCCCTTGCTCATTCACAGACTGGTTCTCTGTACTCTGTCATCTGTAGACAGAAGGCAGGATTTAATGATCCATATTCCTCACTAGAATTTGTGCACTCAAATTCTTTGGGTCTTTGCTCCATGCTCTCAGAATCACAATATACCTTTTAACATTGCCATGACAATGAATTTGCCTAAGCTTATCTCCCCTCCCCACCAATGATTGGACACTAAATTTGTTTTCATTCCTCCAGCTTAAATAACTCGCTTGTTTTTCAGGCAGGTGCATATGTTGGCATGGATTGATGAGATCTGTTACAGTCTAGCAAGCGTCCCTAGGTAACCAGTTTACCCTTTCACAGCAAGAGCCAGCTGCCAAATGCCCCTGTTCTGTGATGGCTTGTCCTTCTTTTCACCTTGTCAATGAGCCAAGCTTGTACACCGTTGGAGCACAGGTAAGCATCTGCCTCTCTAAATGCTGCCAACATCTCTCCATTATCAGCGGCTTGGGGTACTTCAACGAAAGATACACATCTTTCTCCAGACACACATATGAGGAGCTTTATGTCAGCAGCAAACTCAGGGGCTGCCAGCTGGGACAAGTATCATATTGGTTTCCCAAGTTGTGCTGAAATTGTAATACATATTGGCACATCACTGTTTTTTTGCAATAGCTAAATGCAGGTCATTTGAATAATGGAAAAATTCCTTTGATGAGATTATTTACAACACAAGATTAAAAATGAACTGTCAAAATAAATGGTTGGTTGGTTGGTTGGTAGTATTTGGCTGGGTTTATCCTGGGCAAATACATAAAATGACTTGTGATTCCACTTGTTTATTAGGAAATATGTGAAACTGGTTACTTACATGTTCTTCCCAGATTTAATCTTTGATCATGCAAAAATAGGTTGGAGTTCAGATTTTGGAATATAATCATTTGGCATGATTTGTAAAAGCACACGGTTACCCACTACTTCAGGCCAAAATAGTCACAGCTCCAGTGAGACTATCCCAGCTGCTCTTTGCTTCTTGCTGGCTCCATTTCACTTTACAGCAGGTACTTGACTGTGTATTTTCTTGTGGGTCTTCTCATGCATAATATGGCAAACTAGGCCCAAACAGCCTGAAAACAAGATTATAGATCCATACTCTAATACATGTCTTTCTCTCAGCAACACTAAGGAACAAAGTGTGAGCAAGTTTCTTTTTTGGGTTTACACGAGTAGCTACATGGGCCAGGTGACTGTGAGAGTTGCAGGTCAAAAAATAACTTTTGTGATCTCTGAGAATAAAAGTGAGAAGACTTGCTTTTTTTTTTTTTTTAAGAAAAAGAAGATTGAAAATAGATAGAAAATAGGACATGCACTGAATTTCATCTTAATTAAATTCCAAGTTAATGTATTTTGGAGTGGAGGTGGTGAGATATTAAGAAATTTGAAGAGAGCCCCCCCCCTTGCAAAAAAAAAATGTTGTGAAAAGATGAGATAAATTTCTCAAGCCATTCTAGGTAGAATTGGCTATAATGCACTGATCCTTCTTATATTGCCCTCATTCATTAGTGTAACGTTATGACTTGGCCATTGTGGATCCAGTATTAGTGTCATGTTTCAGAGGATCATAGAATCATAGATTTAGAATAGACCACAAGGCCATCCAGTCCAATCTCCTGCCATGCAAGAAATCACAATCAAAGCATCATTGACAGATGACCATCCAGCCTCTGTTTAAAGACTTTCAGAGAAGGAGATTCCACCACTCTCTGAGGGAGTCTGTTCCACTGTCAAACAGTTCTTACTGTCAAGAAGTTCCTCTGAATATTGAGGTGGAATCTCTTTTTCTGTAGCTTGGATCCATTGTTTCATTTTCTAGCATCTGGAGCAGCAGAAAACAAGCTTGCTCCAAGGTTAATGTGACACCCCTTCAAGGACTTAAAGAGGGCTATCATAACACCTCTTAACCATCTCTTCTCCAGATTAAATTTATGCAGCTCCCCAAGTCTTTCCTCAGAAGGCATGGTTTCCAGACTCTTCACCATTTTAGTGGCCCTCCTCTGGACATGCTCCAATTTGTCAACATCCTTTTTGAATTGTGGTGTCCAGAAATAGACACAGTATTCCAGGTAAGGTCTGACCAAAGCAGAATAGAGTGGCACTATTACTTTCCTTGATCTAGACACTTCTAGTGTTTTAATATGTTTACTGTTTATACTGTCTTAAGGGGGGGGGAGTATAATTTGTTTTTAATTTGTCATATTTTATATTTTATGTTGTTAACCCCCGGATTGTTTTTGCCAGAGCGGTATACAATAATTTTTATTTTATTATATTATTATTATTATATTCTTCTTATTATTATTATTATGCAGCCTAAAATCATATTGGTCTTTTTAGCTGCCACATCACACTGTTGACTCATGTTCAACTTGAGGTCTACTAGGACTCCTAGATCCCTTTCACATGTAGTCTCGTTCAGCTAGATGTCCCCCATCCTATATATTTTCATTTGATTTTTCCACCCTAAGTGCAGTACCTCACATTTCTCTATGTTGAAATTCATTTTATTAGCTTCGGCCCAGCTTTCTAATCCATTAAGGTCTCCTTGAATTTTTATCCTGTCCTCTGGGATATTAGCTACTCCTCCTCTGATCGTCTTAGGATACTGAGGGCTGACTCTATGTTCTTTTCTGGACATCATAAGGCCAGTCCCTGACATCTCCTGTTTAAAGGATTATACAATAGCTAATGGAAATAATTCTTCCCAAGATACTGGGGAACTGCTGACAGATTAGATATTATTGGGGTAGGCAGAGGATTGTCTGAGATAAAACCACTTCCTATATTCCTTTGAGTTGGGCTATAAAGAATGTAGTTACGTGCTCACTGAATTGTGTCGGGCAATTCATTTTCTCTAAACCTTAGTTTAATTTTTCTTTTTGAGTTCATTTACTTATTTACGGCTAGTTATTTAGATACATTTGATATGCTATTGGTAACATATTTAACATGATCCCACCTTCCCAGATAAATCTCTTCTGTTTGGTTACATAGTGGATGTTTTCCCAAGGAAAAGCTTCACTAAGCTCTTATATGTACTGGATAATGAGATTTTTTTTCTTATTAGACTCTCCCTGAGCCCTTATCTCGAACTGTGTTTATTTCATGTAAGAATTCATTTGTAAGGATTGGAAGCCAAGTACAAAGACTCAGCTGCAGTTATTGATAGATGGGTATATTACTCCCAACTAGACCTCTTTGTTTTTCCCCAGAGAAAAGAATGGCATTTTGAAACAGCTGGTCTGTCTTGGTTACTTCTCTGTTCTGTAGATCAATTGATAGACGTTGTACCACATCATTTTCCTTGAGCTCTGAAAAAGCAATAGACATGGAGGGAGATCATACGAGCATTATACTTGCTTTATTTAAAATCTTATTTTGTATTAATCACACTAAATACAAAATAGAGGGAAGAGATAGGGATGTGCTTTGATTCTTTTCATTTTCATGAATCAAGTATATGTAAATACAACACCATGAGAGCTTTATGGTACTTTACTTGAGATACACTTCAAGATTCTTCATCTTTGACCATACTTTCTTTCTTTCATTTCTCTCTCTGATTTTGATATTGCAACATGGGCTATATGGTGAGATGTTATAAAAAAAAAATCTTTGTGTGGAGGAATTTTAGGGGACAAAAATTAATAGGGTTAGTGAAATTTCTCAGTAATATTCTACACAGCATTGAACATAAAAGTGAATTTGGGGTATCCCTTCTTGGGAGAAACAAAAAAAAAAGCAAAAACTGGGGAGCACACAATAAAATGTGCAGATGAAACTAGAAACATGTGTCAAGGTGTTCAACTGATGTATGTTTTATTGGTAAAAAAAGGTCTGACACATTTTATTTTAATTTGTTTGCCTTTATGTGCTTGGGATGATTTCTTTAGGGACTACATGAAATATGACTATGTTTGGGGTGTCTATTCCCAGGAAGATAATAACTCTTAACTTGAGAAGTATGATCTCTTACAATGAGAACTGATTGTTCCTCTGAACTGACAATTTTTGGTACAAACCAACTTTAAACAGTATAATTCTTTAATTCTCCCTCCCTCAAATCAAGCTTTTGACTGTGGAAAAAATGATTGGTTATGAATTAATAGCCCTGGCTGGACTTGACAAAACTGAATCTAAAAGATGAAAATACACATCTAGTTTTTAGAACTAAAATAGCTCTGTCTGTGTGTGTCTTGCAGCACCTTTGATAACAAATGAAAGAAAGAAGTTGGTAGCATGAGCTTTCGTAGACTCAGCCTACTTCCTCAGTGCGTTCAAGTTTACAAAAGTTCATCCTTGCAACTTCTGTCTTTCAGTTAGTCTCAAACGTGCTACAAGATCCCTTTGCATACTGATTTTCCAGACTAATAAGACCATGTCTTTGAATTCTCTGTGGGTGCACATGCATGTGTGTGTGTGAGAGAGAAAGAAAGAGAAAGAATACACATAAGGATTGTAGATTGCAAATGGAAGGTTAAAAGGAGGGGAAGAAAGGGAAGAAGGAATGAAAAAAAAACATGCTTCTCCTATTTATTTCCTGTATATTCACTCAAAGATTTTAACTTTGAACTGTCAGCAGAAGGTTTGGACAATATTTTTAGGAAGTCCTATTTCTCACATATAGCTGCCAATTGTGGCCCTGATGCAACAGAAATAGGGGCTGTGGAATTGAATGTATCCAGTCCTAGCAATTGTTAGACACAGAAATCTGTATAGAAGTTTCTGATGATCTTTTTAATAAGTGTTGCTACCCAAGCACTTTCAAAGAAAGGAAAGTCAATCAAAAAAGAGTAGGATATGAATTGCACATTTTCTTCCAGGAGGAGTGCATGTGTGCATGGTCACACCTCCTTCCCAGGTGCGTTGGCTGGCTCAGACAAGTGAGCCAAGGCAACAGGGAATGAAGTGCATGCACACAGTTATGCCTCTCTCTTGCTTAGCCCAAGGCACCGGGACAATAGGGAGGGAGGGAGCCATGGCAGCAGAGAAGTGGCAGGTTCTGGCACTTCACTTCCTATCACAGAATCCCATTAACGATTAGTTGCTGATTATTACCTGGTAATTGCCGGGATAAGTCCTGATTAATCACAACGACGTGTGAAAATCTTCACTGTGATCACATGATTTTCACTGGATAATGACACTATAAACCAACACTTTCCCCTGGTTTTTCCCTGTGTGATAAAGTCATAATGAGTGGCTTGATGAGAATGCCTGCAATCATATCTTTTGATGGGCAATACAATTCATTTCTTGCAGATCACACTAATCACTTTACAAACATTAATGCCTCCTTCCAAAAATTCTCTGGTTGTCTTCTCCCACCATTCCTTTATGTACTCTTTTCTCCTCCCATTATTTTTCCTGCTTTTCCCATCAATATCCCTTGAATATCTTCAGCTCCTTTTCACCCACTATTTCTGATATAAGGAACAGTATACTTCTACTACTCCCTATTTCCTTTTCCTCTTGTTGCATAGATAAACTCAGTTTGCTTCCCTTTACCAAACTTTACATCTGACTTCCTTCCTTCCTTCCTTCCTTCCTTCCTTCATCCTAATATTTTCATTGGATTTTTTTTTTTTTTTTTTTTGACTGGGGGTGTGTGGGGAGGGAGCTCATTCCAAGATCTCTCTGAGAGGCACTTTTTGAGTGCAAATGGAGAAATTCATCCTTTTTCTTTCTTACTTCATTTTCCTGCTTTCCTCACAGCCTGTCATCGTGCCCCAACCTTTCCTCTTCACATACCCTAAGCTCTTTCAGGATACATAATTGTAGTACTAAGGACTTTATCACATTCAGATTTGAAATCACAACTGTGGCAAGAAAGTAATGTCTTTGGTGATACCTATTGCACAACACTGCTTCCAGTCCATTAGTGTTGTGTATCTGGAGTGTTGCCAAAGGGACTTTTTTTTAAATTGATTGGAGAACCTATAAATACATGGCCAATCATGCTACCACACAATTACTTTACAGGTGTGATAAGTGACAGCCTCACAGAAGTCCCCATATTGAGCAGTCATGTGGTGTCAGTATCCTCCTTTTACGCACTCCCCCTTTTCCTCACTATTTCCCTGTTCTTCCCCTCCTCCTCCTCCTCCTCCTCCTCCTCCTCCTCCGCCTCACTATTTTCTTTCTTTTTACAAAACTTTTTTCATTAATGCCAGAATTTCATTAATTTAAAAAAATTAAAAAAAAATTGCATGCCCAGTAGACTGGAAGGCAAGAAGGCAGGGTTAAGGAGGAATGTAGAAGAGAGCATGAGGCATCATCAATGGCCTGCTACTGCACTATTGAAGAGAAGTGTGTGATTAAAAAAACCTCAACCTATTTTCTTGTAAATAGTGGGATTGTGGAAAGACAGAGGTGAGACTGAAACTTGTGTTATAAACTCCTGAGATTCCATTTGAACTGTAATGGCAGCAATCAGCATAATCTGTGTAATCCTAGGACTTTCAGTTTGGGGAGAGTCAATATGAATTCTCAACCAGAGATTACAAATCCTAGGATTCTATAGAATGCAGCTGTAGCAGATGAAATGGAATCAAATGCTATTTCCATATAATGTGAATGTCCTGATTTTCTACAAGCAAGCAAGATGCAGATCTGTGATTTTGACAATGTCATTTTTCTCCCCCTCTGTGCCCCTCTGTGGGAAAGGCAGAAGGCCAAGAAATCTTCTAACTCACCTACTATAGGTAAAAATTTTGATGTTTTGTTTTGTGGTCAATCTATTTTCACTGGGTAGTTCACAACCTTCCTCTGATATGAAGTGGATTTCCTATATGTGTGTGGCCATTATCCCTTTGAAAATGTCAATAAGGAAATAAAAGTCTTCCATGCCCCCCTCCTTTATTTTGGGGCAGAGACACTAAACTTGCTCAGTCTAACAAATAGGAAATTAATGTAGAGTTATTCCTTCCAAAAGGGCATTGCCTTTTTGTTATCATCTTATGAATCCACTTTCCAAAAATCTATGTTTCACATAAAGTATCCACCTGAGTAAACTTCTATCTATTTTTTTTGTCTATCCATAACTCTTAAAGATCAGATGCTGTCTTAGCAGCAGAACACCAGGACTCATATATTGCACCCACTTTCTTTCCTTCCTTCCTTCCTTCCTTCCTTCCTTCCTTCCTTTCTTTTTTCCAGGCCCACTGAGGCAATGAACATTGGGTAAAAACACTTATATCAGTAAATGCATGACTAAGGAGATATTGCAGAATTTAAACAACCGACTTACCGCTGCTGAATTCAGTTCGAATTTGGGATACATCCAGATACTATTGTACATGTTTTTTGCCACCGCCACTGCCGGGGCGAGTGCATCCCATGTAACATCTGACTTGAATCCAAATTTAGCCAGCTGATTTGCAAAGCAAGGTGCTTCCCAGCTTTGCAAATTGGCCAGCTGAACTTGTATTCTAGCCGGATGTTACCTGGGATGCACCCACCCAGTAGCATCAGTGGCAAGAATGTGTGTGATTGTATCCAGATGCATCTCAAATTCGAATTGAATTCGGCAGCGGTAAGTCAGTTTTTTAAACTGTGCAAGAATTTTCTAAACCACATTTAATACACAAAACAAAGCTTCCCCTTTAAAATAAATAGTTCTAAAACCACAGACAATTATCACCATTGCCTTCCTCACCTCCTTCCCTCTGTCTCTTGCTGTGATTTTATGTTGCCCCACCACATTCTTCTCCTTCCTTTGCTTCATCTATTGTTGCTACTATGGCTCCCACACTTCCTTGATCTTTGTGCCCTGCCATGGCACCTAAATCTCAATCACAGTATTATATAGACAGAGTAGGTGTACAAAGGAATACTCTCATTTTACAGCCTGTAGAGTATTGCTATCATATGACTGGTTTCTCCCCCTCCTCCAAATTAAGCTGGCAACATGCAAAATATGTGCAACTACAGGAGGTTGAATAGTTGAATATTATAATTTTGTACTGTCTTATAATATATTGAAGAACTTAGCTTTTTAATGCATTTTACTGAACAATGTGGTGGCAAAAATGAACTACAACATGACAGATTCCTGCCACTGAGGTGTTGAACTTAGATACACATATACTGTTCACATGCTGGTTTTGAAGCAAGGAAGGGACATTAAGTGAGGTTGAGTTCATAGACATCTTTGTATCTGATCAAATGAAAGTTATAATGTTTGGTTATGATTCTCTGCATGATGCAGGCCACTGAGTTGCAAGAAGAACAAATTTATACCAAAAAGGACAAGTAGACAGAGAAACAGTGTTCTGACATGCTTGGCAGAGAAAACTGTCACAGTGGGTAATAACAGACTCACTGGGTAAGTGAAATGAAGCATAAGGTAGTGATTTTGGCTTATGTTCAAGTTTCCAAATACTTTTACTTCAGAGAACGACAATGTGATCTATGCTGCCAATTTTAAAAAGTATCTAAAGCAATATACTTACTAGTGAATATGAGTCCCTTCACAATCAGAGGACTTCTCTATAATCTGTAATTGTGCAGCACATTGCTGGGAAAACATGAAGAAGAAAACTGTGAAATGAAGTTTATCCTCATTTGTATTTTACCTGTTTGTTTGTTTTTAGCCTGAAATAATAAAGATTTCCATAAAAATTAATGAGAGCAAGACCCTGCTGCTTCAGAGAGTAGAACACAAACCAATTAATTCAAATTACCAGAAAAGTGGTTTCACCCAAAGATTAGGAAGAATTGTTTAAGGCTAAGAGCTCTTCAACAATGGAACAGACTGCCATAGAGGACTTTAAACAGAGGTTGTATCGGCATCTTGTTGTTTTAATTGTGTATTATGGCATGGCAGGGAGTTGGGCTGGATGACCCACAAGTTCTTTCCAGTTTGGTAGTTCAATGACTTAATCCAGATTTACATTTGAAATTTAAAAGCTATCAGAAGCAATGTCTCCTCATATCTCCCCCCCCCCCCCAGTGCTTTAAGATAATTGAAAATGTTGTGTTCTGGGCACCCCTTCAGTTTCTACTATGGCAGATGATGATCTTCCTAGAGATGATACCATGTAAAAATGATTACCCAGTCAGAGTTACAAGATCATTTTCCTTCCAGCCTTCAGGTTGTTGGTTAACACCCATGTCCCTTTATTTTGTTAAGAATAAACTTGTATTAAGCTTAGTTGCTGGTTGGTTGTTTTAACTCAAACTTGAGTAGTTAGCCTGGAGTATCATACTTGCAATTCTGTTTTTTTTTTTAATTTAAATTTTTATTAATTATTGCATATTGCTTTTTTTATTTCAGTTTAACTCACATGGAAGATTGTGGTGTACCTGGAGTGTGCATTCCCATGTTATCAAAGCCCTGATATCTATAAATTGAACTTTTGCTATGGAAGAGGGTGGGAAATGTAGTGAAGCAAGGTGAACATGGCTCTGGAGCTTGCAAGAATTGTGTATTTTCAGCCAGCAATGGAGAAGAGAAAAACAATATGTGTCAGCAATGGCCTGTTTATGAGTACAAAGGTAAGTATGGTGAGTACAATTTGAGAGAGGTACAAGATAAAGAAAGACTTCCTTAGATTAGGTTTCTATATGGCCTGATTTTACCTCTATACTGGCCATGCCATGTAGTTCCCATTAGACCCCAGTATCTGGCTCTTTTTCTGTCTGTGCAAATCTGAAGCTCTTACAGAACTAGAATGGTCTGGCAAAATCTGCATCTAGTATTGTGCTCAATCATTTTGTGATAATTAAGTCCATTGCCATATACCAGTGTTATAGCCAGGGGAAAACATACACTGTTTGTCTGAAGATGAAAATTACCTCTCTTTTTTGTTTCTTTGTTGTTTTTGTGTGCATCTAAGTCATTTTTAACTTGTGACAAGCTTATGAACGTATCATAGAGTTTTCTTTGCAAGTTTCTTCAGAGAGAGTTTGCCATTGCCATCCTTTGAAGCTGAGAGAGTGTGACTTGCTCAGTATTACCCAGTGGGTTTCTATGTTTGAGTGGTGATTTCAACTCCAGTCTCTAGAGTTGTAGTCTAACACTCACACCACTACACCATGTTTGCTTCTAATGGGGCAAAATTTAGACCTCATCACATAGAAATCATTTATTTATTTATTTATTTATTTATTTATGGGGTTTATATCCCACATTTCTCCCAAAATGGGATTCAAGGTGGCTTACATTACAAAAGTTAAAAAATAATCACAAAAGTTATTTTTTAAAATATTATGAATATTAAAACATAAATTAAAAACACACATTAATCAGTTAATATTTTATTTACAGTGGCAGCAAAGACAGATATTTGTTCTCTTTCTTATCTCTGTCTTATTTTATGCGAGAGCTGCAATGACCTCTTTTCATTTTGGTTTAACATCTGGGACATTGCCTTCCCAATGCCAGTTCCATCCACTGTCCTCATATAGTAGCTTGGAAGGAGTGGTGGTGGTTCTGCATTGTAGCCCACACTTAATATTACAGATACAACTCAGGACCTCATCACATAGGGCTTTTAGAACAAGCCCGGCACGGAACAAAAGAGGGAAGAAAGGGAACAGAACAGGGAAAGGACACATTTTACTGCAAGCCAGAACACCACCAATGCTGCCAGAAATCCCCATTCCATTCCCCAACCATCCCACAGTGGCCGATTATCAGGAACTTTTCAGAACAGTTCTTGAAAATCGGCTTCTGTGGGATGGTTGGGGAAAGGAATGGGGACTTCCAGGGACATGGGTAGCATTCTGGCATGCAGTAAAATGTGTCATTTCCCTGTTCCATTCCCTTTCTGCACCCTTTCTTTCCACAATGGACCCATTCTAAAAGCCCTGTGCAATGAGGTCCTAAGTTTGGTCTGGATTGGGGCAAAATCTAGGGGAAAACGATGTAAAATAAAAGTAATATTTGAATATGAAGTATTTCATTTGTGAAAATGAAATACAATGGTCTTGCTGTATTGCTGGACTTCTGATGCACTTATGACCTGTGGATCTCTACACCCCATATTATTTGGTAGTAGTGATGTGAAAACACACACACACACACTGGACATTATCACATGGGAGGCACAGCATCCTTTTCCTGTCCTTCTCCCATCCTTAAACTTTGTTAATAGTGTGGTTGTGTGTGTGTGTGTGTGTGAAGATTATCACACCCCTGCATGCTTCTCCCATTCTTCTCCCACATGTAAAGTGTAATGGAGCCATCCCCACCTGCTTCTCCTGTCAGTAAAGTGTAATGGAGCCATCATTTGTTATTAACGGGAGATCCCATTAATACCAAATGATGGCTCCATTACACTTTACACATGGGAGAAGTGTGTGGGTGTGTGATAATCTTTGGCCCATGGTTGCACGATTAGCAGAATTTAAGGACAGGAGGAAGTCAGGAAAAGGATGCTGTGCTTTCCCTGTGATAATCTCCACTGAAGCATGTGCATTTGCATCATCGCCATTGAATAATACAGGGCACAATGATCCATATTATTTGACATCGGCACAGGATGTGAACCAAACCCACACTGATACGGAGGGCCCACTGTATAACAACATTATTAGAACTCTATTCAGATTCAAATGTTAAGAAGAACTGAGGAATGAAAACACTTTTGCAAACTGTGGACAAACAGCTGCATTGTTTAGAAATAGGGCAATATTTCCAGGAAGAAACCATCCTTTCCTAGAGAGCCTGGAGTGTAAAAGTGGATATAAATATCAATAATGAAGAATGAATAGTTGCACAGGTGCACACCAACACACTTTTGTTAGTCTTATAACCTTTTATGTGGCTTCCCTGGAAATCTCTTTAGATGTTCTGCTTGGAAGAGATTTTACAAATTCGCTTCAGATTTCACTTCTGCATATCTGAATCAGGTTTCTCAAGTTAAATTCACAGCTCGGCGAATTCATGAAAGCAGAACAAACATTGTGCTTGGAAAGAGTTAATATATTGTTACTTCCATGGCAGCCATCTCCGGATTCTCCCAAACTGGAGACTTGATTTTGCTCCTGTGTTGTATCTAGCTTGTTTACAACAGATTAGAGAAATATGTCTGTCCTAATCTTCCTTATCTTTCTTTTCTTGTCTGTTTTGTTCATAACATTTAAGATATTCACTAGACCACGGTGACATTGTACTAGCAATAGCTATCAGATCTAGTGCACGCTTCTTGTTTAGCAGACTTCAGAAGAGATATGTGTCACCTTTTTGATTGAACTACATAAACAAGAGCATATATCTTATTCCTGTTAGATTCTCCACATGCCTGTACCCCAAACAATGCTTGTTTCAAAGCAAAACCTAATGCACACATACACACACACTAAATAAAGCTAATAGAAGTTTTAAATAAAGTTCAAATTTACATCTATCTTTCAAAAGTATTTGAGGGAATTTAAGCAATTTGGTAAAATAATTGTTTTGGCAATTGTCCTTCTTCTGCATATTTAAATTAGCTAATAATTTCTCTAAATTATCATCTAACATTTATATCTTTCTTTTTTACCTCTTATTTTAGTGATTTTGAAAGGGATAGTCATGAGGCAGAAGGCAGCTGAATTCTACTGGATAGAAATGACCTTTGATGTACTAATGAAGAGAAAATACTTCATTATACCTCTTTTTGTCTTGAAATGTGTCAGAAAAAAGCATCCACCATCTTCATGGTTTGCCATTTTGTTTAAAACCATGCTCTGGTAAAGGAATGCCATCTTCAGGGATGAAATGAAAATTTACCACAAATTAAAATGAATTTAATAAATTGATTTTTAGAAATTTTGCTGTTTTAGACCATCACTATAAATTGCATTTCCTGCTTAATCCAAAGAGACATCTAACCACCCTCCCATATCAGAGACAGAACACTGTTGTAAAGCAAAGGGTCTTCACTTAGCTGGGCAGTTGGCTTAGCTAAACATTGAAGCAATTGGCATAGCTACACATTATTCAGGGTATTTGGGTTTGGAGAAAGCATTTGTTTACATTTTTCAAAGCAATACACTGCACCACGAGAGCTGCATTAATATATTGTGAATGCAATGCAGCTGAAATTGAATTATGGAAAGAGAAATTATATACATTTTTCAATTATGCTTTCTCTTACTGATTTTTTATTTATAAGTACCACCCACAGCACCTTAACACATCATTGGCACTTCATTTACAATGCAACAGATGTTCTCAAGTATATGTTCTTTTGGTAAAATATATTAGAAAATAATAATAATAATTTCCTGACAATACTAATGGCCTAATCTTTGAATACACTTCAAAGATGGAAATGGCAGAACATGAATCACATTAGAACTTAGTATTTTTGTCTGTGCGTTTATAGATGTGCCAGATACATGAAGATTCAATTTCACCTACAAAAGACTGGTAATTTAACAACTTTTGAGTAAAAGATCACTAAAAAGGCACAACAAGAACAAAAACTGATGACAGGAATCAGAAAATCAGGCACAGATACTAGAAAGTAGGGACTGTCACTGAGATATAAGGAAAATTGGTAGGTGAAAGTCTACAATCCATTGTTTCCATATTTACATATATTTGTGTTTAAGGCTTAAAAATGATAAATTTCTGCCCAAGAAGTATCTTTAAGCTTGTTTTTTTTAATATCCATTAATTATATATTGATATTCCTATCGGTGCTCCACCTGAGCAGAAGGAACCTGCAAATTTACCTTGATCAGACCGATTTATGGGTCTACAAGTAGTCTTCCAGTAAATATTTTCCTTTCTCTCCTACTCTCAAAATCCTACCACTGACGTCTTTCCTGTCTGCAGAGTTCCATATTTACATTGCCTTTCTTAGCCTAATCAGTAAGGCAATAATAAAGACTAAACCAGGCAACCTGACAAAGCTGGCTTTCACCTGGGTAAAGAGCCAATTAGTAATGACAAGACTAACTTGCAGGTCTTAAGAAGTGAAAGGTCGGGGTTTTCCTACAGAGCACACCCACCCTCTGGATATGAATATTGGTCACAGTGTTCTGTCCTACTTGTGCCAAACATCTGTCTAAGAAAGGGAAAGAGGAGAGACAGTGAGAGGTGGAAACATCTCTGTTTTATTTTCTTCCACATTTATTTTTCCCCCATCCCAAATGTGAAGCAACTTGCAAATTTTAGTAAAATTATTCAGAAATTAAGCCCTCATTAGTCCCTATGCTGAACACAGACGAAACTGTCCTTTAGATGCAGCAATGGCCATGAAAATAATGTCTAAACCACAAGTTTTCTTATATTTTTGTGGCAATTTAATATTGTTTGTGAGCCCAGGGGTTCTCTTTTGTTTTGATATCCGAAGCTCTTACATTATTATTCACTACCCTGGAAACTGCTTTCATCTTGCTGCTAGCCTAATAAGAACTCCTACACTCTATTTTCCCTATTGCTATGTTTTGATGAGCACTTTTTCCCTCCTCAGTCTCATTCTTTTTTTTTTTTTAACCTTAAAACTAGTTATGTTGTGGCAATTTAATTTTTCCAAAGGAAAGTAGACATGAAACAGTCTTTTAAAATGTGTCCTCCTTAGTTTACAAATAATCAAAACAGAATTCCCCCCCCCCCTTTTAACCAACCTTCCTTGCTTTTTTTTTTTTTTTTTTATGTGTATATATGTTTCCCCCCCCCCCCCTCATTACCTGACGTTTGGTAGGTCATTATTTCTTAGCTTCCAATTCTCACCTGGAAACTGTGAGACATACGATCTTGTCTGAGCTATAAGAATAGGCAGACAGACTGCAAATCCAAGTTAATATTATGCTAGTATTAATGCTTTAAATATTTCTCTGCCTATTATTAATATATTTTTATTAAAATATCTGTCACTCATCTCATATTCATAGTTCATCAATGTGAAATGCACAAGATGATTATAACCTTCCCATAGATAGATAGACAGACAGATAGATAGATAGATAGATAGATAGATAGATAGATAGATAGATAGATAGAATAAAATTCATAGACTGAGGAACTAAGGTTTTTTAACTCCTAAGGACAACAACTCAGTAAGGATCTTTGAGTCAGCTGAAGGTTTTTAAGGAATGTGTGTAGTAAGGATTGTCACTTTCCTTAGAAAAAAAAGTTTCAGAAAATAGTAGCAGCGGCCATGTGGAAGGGGCGCCGCCATCTTGTACGTATTGTATACGTACTAGGGTTAGGGGGGTGCGGAAGCACCACCCCTTCCTAACCCTAGTACGTATACAATACGTACTATATGGCGGTTTGTATCCCGCCATAGTTTCTAGATCAAGGGAATTAATAGTGCCACTCTATTGTGTCCAGTTCTGGGCACCACAATTCAAAAAGGATGCTGACAAATTGGAACAGGTCCAGAGGACGGTGACCAAAATGGTGAAGGGTCTGAAAACCATGTCTTCTGAGGAAAGATTTGGGGAGCTAGGTATATTCAGCCTGGAGAAGAGACAGTTATGAGGTGATATAATAGCCCTGTGTCATATTGAGGCTGGAGCAAGCTTATTTCCTGTTGCTCCAGAGACTAGAACACAGAACAATGGATGCAAGCTATAGGAAAAGAGATTCCATTTCAACATTAAGAGGAATTTTCTGTCAGTAAGAGCTATTTGACAGTGGAACATACTCCCTCAGAGAGTGGTGGAGTCTCCTTCTTTGCAGGTTTTTAAACAGAGGCTGGATGGCCATCTGCCAGGGATGTTTTGATTTCCTGTATGGCTGGGGGTTGGACTAGAGGGCCCCTGTGGTCTCTTCCAACTCTATGATTGTATGAAATTTTGCCTTTATTGTACAAACATATTGTAAACTAGGAAATATAGAGACATTGGATCAGTAATTGTCTCTGTGTTCTGTTTTTGGCTCTGCTAACTGTGAATTTGATAACATTCTGGGGAAAACTGAATGGAAACAAAACTTGTCACCTGTCCTTGAACACACAAGACATTTTGTATTGTTATTGGTGGATCTGGGATGAACTATGCACATGCAAATATATGTTCTGTTGATAATACCCATGTAATAACTTGGAAGTACAGTCTATGCAGCATATTTTATTGCACTGTAATCTTTACAATCTGACAAGCCAAAATCTATCCATTATTAAATAGGATGAAAGGAAGATCAGACCTTTCCTATGTAAAATTCTAGCTGGAAGATAGATGTTACTCTTGTAGTTACGAAATTTCTCTCTGAGGTATCTTCAATTAAAACCCATTATGTTTAAAGGGACAGTTAGAGCTGAGGTAGAGAGAATTATATTTAGCAACTTCTGCAACTCTTGTGTTATTGTTGGCCATTTTATTTGGAGGGATTTGATGATAAGCATATTTTGACTGAATGTGTAAATTTTGGGTCTATAGACTGTAATAAATTATGACTGACTGACCGACCGATAATACCCATGTGATGCATAAAAATGTTTCAAGATCTCAGTTTTTAAACTGCATAAAAGTATATCCCATTTAACCATGAATTCAAATTGGCATCAGCCCATCACCCCAGATACCTGATTCTGAGGGAAGAGGCACTTACTAGTGACCATTGGCTCATTCAATCATCACAAAGTATAGCATTATATTCTACTTTAACTGCCATGCCACATTTTATAGAATCCTTGAATGTGTAGTTTAGGAAGACATTACAGCTCTCTGGCTGAAAATTCTAAATGCATCTTCCTAAATTGTAAATCTAAAAATTGAACAGGATGGAACAATAGCAGATGGAATCATAGTACTATAACTGAATAGTGTGACTGGGCCTCATGAGATAAGACTTACGGCGATAGAACTACTAGTTGCTTGCAAAGCCACCACCCTGTGTGCCAAGGGAACAATCACAGGGGAGCAGTTGGTGGCATTTGTGATGGCAGTCAGAAAGGAAAAGAGGTCTAGAAAAATCCACTTCTTCCTGCAGGAGGGTCAGGCAGAGTTGGCAAGGCTAAATGGGAAGGCTTTTTGTGAAATGCAGCATGCTATCAGACCCCATCTGCTTGTCAAGAAGCCCAGACTTCTAGCACCTGTTTTGTTTTTGGAAGCACAGGAAAGCCGTAAGAAAGGTTAACAGCAGCAGCAAATCTCAACTAAGATGAAAACCAACTGTGATTCTTCTCTGCTTTGCTTTGGACAATATTGTAAATCTTTGTGGTAACCTTATGTTGTTGAATGATTGCTTCTTGTTCCCTTTGCAGAGCAAGGGAACTTAAATTACAGGATAAGCTAAACCAAACATCATGTCTCTCTTATTTTTCACCATTAAGAGGGAGGCCAGGATATAGAGACATTACTGCCTGTGGCAACAATGACTTGAAACAATATGAGAACATAGTTTTAAAAAATTACTGTAATACACAATATATGCTACAGCACTGGGAACCTGAGCTATTTTAAAATATTAATCAAAACCCCAAACAGCTTCCAAATGTATTTTGCAAATAAATTTGACTTACAAATATAGTCGTCCCTCTCAATTCATGGGGAATCTGTTCTGGACTCCCTCATGAATCAGAACAAATGCAAACACTGAAGTCTCCTTTGATTATAATGGTTGTGTGCTCCTGCACATGGTGCTGTGCACACACCTTGGGCGCATGTGCCATTTCCCCCCTCCTGGATTGCAGTCTGCAAAGGATCAAAACTGTGAACACCAATGGGGAGGGACAGTGTAATTTGCACATGTACTATGAGATAGGGTCCCAAAATATGGCATAGTGAAGAAGAAATAAAGGGAAGCTCTGCAATGTTTTCCAGAATAAGGGAGATGTGATCTGCCAGACCGGTGTAATTGATGTCACTTACTTGCTCTGCAAAGGAATGAGGTGATAATTTGGCTTTCAAGTTTTATTAGTATGTGTGATAGATTAGTATAGAGGAATATAGATAATAAGGACAAATCAAACAGTGGGTATGGCTTTGCTTTCTTTGTTTGTTTAGTTTTTAATTGAGTTTTTAACCAGAATGTAAAGTACTTTGGGTGTAAAACAATGTCATGCTCCTGTACTTCAAAATTTACCTCTATAACACTATCCAGAACAGTAATTAAAAAGTGTCTTAATTCCTTCATCCTCTGTTGCCTCACATATGCTGGGCACTCATACCCACAATATGAAAACTAGGACAAACGTGGCCAAGCAACAGCACAGTGTGGCCAAGATGGCAAAATGTATTAATGAGGAAAAACACATAAACTAGGAGGAGTTGCAGCAGTCTGCTTTTGCCTGAGTCTACTGGGAAGGGCAAGGTTCTGTCCCTCTTCCCTATCCTTCCAGATTATTTTACTGTTTTTGCACTTTAAATTCAGTTTGCACTGGTGGAAGTAAGCTAGGAACAAAGAAGGGAAGTGGGAGGAAGAGAAATTGGGCATTTTAAAAACATCTGAAAGGGGGGGGGGGGTTAATAAGAATTGTTCGTGCCAAATCAGGACAGTTGAGTAACATGGGCACTTAGATACCTGTCTTAATTCCTTCCCACCCCCCTTAAGCCCCTGACGTCTCCTCTTCCCCTCTCAGTAGGTCATATGAGTTGAAGGTTTGGAGTGGAATCATTAAGTTCATTTTTCCTTATGTAGACAAAAGGAGAAGAGCTATTAGGGGTATTAGAAGAGGGTCAGCAAAGCAAGAAAAGCTGTTTCGAGCTATTTAACAACCATGTGTTTGTCAGCTGCTGGGCTACATCAGCTCCTTCCTGAATGTTTACTGCAATTATTTCACATGTGTGAGAGAGACAATAAAGTTAATGATTGTAAAAATTCTGAAACATTTATTAAATCAGCCTTACATTGCTTTCACAAGCTCAGTCCTTGTACATTATTGGTGAAAATGCGGTTCTCACTAACTTGCTACTGGTTTGTAGACTTCTGATTTATATGCTCTCACCTGCAGCCATTTTCTCGTTTTACTCTTACATCCATGAGATAATCGTTTTTTTCTGCTTCTGCCTTGCCAGTTTGATGACTGAATAAAGATAAAGTTTGATAACACATAAAGATATGGGCAGGGGGATACCCAGTCAGTATTCCACTATGGGTTCCATCTTGTGTTAAAGCCATTGAAGGATACATCTTTGTTATAATACCAAAACAATGTGAGATACCCAGTACATGCAAGAAGATGCCTAGTCATTGTTTTTCCCCTGTGACAAGACATCCATCCTGGACTCTGGAACAATAATGGACTAGGGTGGAACTGCAACAAGCAGGTACATTTCACATATTGCCAAATTAATACACAAGTGCATGTGAAGCTGTAGCTTCCACACTATCAGTTTAATGACAGAACTAGTCCTAAAATTTATTTCCCTTAATTTTACTTTCAGTTTATCATGGGAATTCTGAGCTCTTAAAAGAATTTGCTTAAGAGCAAGACTCATTGACTTTAACTGGCCTCTCTAGCAAATAGCTCTCTGCTTGCTGACAACTTCTGCATGTAAATGGGTTGTTTCAAAAGCTAAGACACAGTTGGTGTCAGCTGCTATTCTTTCTTGGTCAGGCAACTGTTCATTTTATTTCTAATGCAAAGCACTGCTTCTTCAGAAATCCAATAGAAGTGAGTGGGCTCCATTAAAAATTCCATCAGAGACACATTTTCCAGTCCTCTTCCATCATATGTAATGTTTGTTCTCTAACTATACCATCTCTTTCATTTCTGTATTTTTCTTCAGCAATAATGATCACAAATGACTGATTTAGATGCATAGAAAATATAACCTTAAGCTTTTAGCTTACCTGTCATCAAATTGATACCAAGGCTGTTTATCTGAGTTCCATATGTGTGTGTGTGTGTGTGTGTGTTTGTGTGATATATATATATTTGTTTTCCATCCCCTTGCAATCTTGTTGGAGAACATGGAGTTCTGTCAATGTTCTGCCTTTCCTGAAATCTTGCACCAGGTCACAGTGACTGAATGTTCTTTTCAGCTTCTTCCACAGCCAATGCGTTTTCACACATTCTTAACACTTTCTGTGGCTGAAGTTTTGCATGTTCTTTTTCATCAGGTAAATCTTGACACATGGACAGAGCTTGATATAATTTTTCTGCTGATCTTTGTATAGCTGAGTAGTGAAAATAGACACCCAACTGAAATTTCACCTTTAAACTAACTGTGCCTTTTTGGTTGTGTGAAAGCAGATGAAACAGTTTTGGTAGATGTACATAAAATCTAAAGATTGGAGAGGTTTTTTTAAAGGCATATCATTACACCTCCAAGGAATTAATATTATAGTTACAAGTTTAAAGGTAACTTTTCTTCCAGTTTCTCCAAGTAGCTAAAATATATTCATTTACTTATTTTTTGGTAAAACAATGCTACGAGCCACTGGTCTGTGGTACAGAAGCATTATTCTCCTACCCAGGTTGTTGTCAGCTCATAGTAGTAGTAATAGTATCACTCCATCCTGCTTTGGGCAGACCTCACCTGACATACTGTGTACAGTTCTGGGCACCACAATTCCAGAGGGACATTGACAAGCTGAGCTGTGTCCAGGGGAGGGTGACCAAAATGGGAAAAGGTCTGGAAACCATGCCCTGTAAGGAAAGGCCTAGGGAGCTGGGTATGTTTAACTTGGAGAAGGTTAAGAGCTGACATATATTTAAATATAGCCTCTCTGCTATATCATGAATAATAAACTCATAGATTTGGAAGAGACTACAAGGGCCATCCAGTCTAACACTATTCCATGGTGGAATGCACAATCAAAGTATCTCTGTCAGATGGCAGTATATTCAACTATCTTTACCCTGGCAGAGAGCATACCTTACAATCCACTTTATCAGGTCCATATACCATTGCTTTTGTCTCTTGCAGCTACTACCACCATGTGTCTCTTCTTCCTTGGGACTGACAGTAGAACCCCCCAGGCCTTCAGAGGTGTGCAGCTCTTGTCCCTATTCCTGTGCTTCTTAAATATAGCCCCATGCTTGAAGCATGGTTCTTGATAGTTCTGTTTCTGTGTACCACATTCCTTCAATCTCCCTCCTCCTGTGCTTAAAAATTGTCACCCCTCCTAGACACATCCCAATTGCTTACCATTCAAGAAGAGTCTGCTCCAGTTTGTTGGGGGGGAAAAAGCTTTAGCCTTGAAATATAGAAGTGTAGATACATAGTTGCTGCACCTTTTCCTCCAACAAAGCAACTAGCTTGCTTATATTGCAGGTGTAGCATGGCAGATCCTCTGGCAAGAAAATAAACATGACACAGATGTTGCAGGTCACTGAAACAACTCTGTCACCATACATATTCATCATTCTTCATATATAGTTAGCAAAGTTGTCAATATTTCCTTCTTAAAATCACTCACAAATTTCACAAAACTGTCTCTTCTTCTCCTCCTTTTTGCTGAGCTCCAAAAATGGCAACAGCATCTATATGGATCTAGTGGTTGTAAGCACTGTGCCTACCATCCCCTTAGACCATACACACAGGGAAAGAACACAGCCCACAGAAAGAAATATAAACACACAAGCCTCCAAACCACACAGGCAAACTATCAGTGCTTTCACACCCAAACACAACTCACTTTCTTCTCTCTCTTCAGAGACAATTCATGTTTAGGATTATTGCATCAGTGCAACAATTGAGAGTGCCCTCCAAGTCCCTCTTAGACACCAGGCAGCACTATCAACAAGGCACTTGGAAATGGGGCAACGAGGGAAGAAGTGTCCACTTTTTTCCTGGCATGAGCATTTTGTGCTACAGGATCTCAGCCAATGTTTATAAAATGTATTAAAAAGAGACTGGAACAAACAGTTATAGCTTAAAAAAAGAGAAAAACAAAAATCTATGCCCCTTCTGCCTGGTAACCTAATAGACCTGGTAACCACGGACACATGAGCTGTTTCCTCTGATCTTAAGACCTGAACACCTTTGAATGTGTCCAGGTAATTCTTCAGATTTAGGGCTTTAAACGTGACAGTCAGCACTGCAAACTGGGTTCAGAAGCACAGTAGTAATCAGTATAGATGGTATAGAATTGGTGCTATATGTTCTGAGGCCATTAGAAAAGAGGTTAGCGGGAAAGAGAGAGAAAGAAAACAGGAAACTGATCAGAATTATATCACAGCAATAGAAGCCTGCAAAATATCTGCCTTTAAACTAAATGCAACTCACTGTCCATATACTGTATTCTACAGGATGTTTGGCCACTGTTGTACTGCTTTTACTGTCCTAGGCAAGCAACAAAATAGGTTTATTAAGCTCTTGGTAAGCTGCCATAAAGAGCTAGTGGGATTTATTGTGCTTTGTGGGGCATGGTTGGTGAAAGCCCACATTTGCTCAACAAAGATAAGAATTTTACATGAACTAAAATTCCAGGAAGAGCAACAGAAAAGTGGCATTTTTTAAAAGTACTAAATGAGGAGCTAGTAGATGTGAAACTAATTCTTGGAACAAGTTTATACAGATCAACAAGGAGACCATTGGATTATTGAAAAAATAGAATACAAAATTGCTTGAGAGTGGGCAGTTAGCCAGTCTTTCCCCCCTTTTCTTAAGACACACTTTAATTGCAAAATGTATAAGGAAAACAAACCAAATTTCCAAATTCAAAAGAATATATATTTTTCTCATCTTTGACTCTGTGTCTCACTTCAGAAGCCAAAAGAGCACATTACTTCCGAGGTCCTCCTAAAAGTTTATCATACAATTCCAAAAGGCAGATTCAAGAGGTTTTATTCTTTTTTCACTTTATTACATAATTTTAAAAGACTTTCTACATTCAGTCCCAGAAATGCCAAAAAAAAAAAAAAAAGCAGCACATCACTTCAGAGGTCTTTCTCAATGTTTCTCACAGAATCCCAAAAGGCAGATAACACACCAAAGCATCTAGTAATGACTGTTTTTGTTCCTTAGTTTCAACTACAAGTTGTGTCTTCCTTATCCAGATTCTGAAACCCAAAATACTGCATAATTGTCCACAGGGGTGGCTGAGATAGTGACACTTTTGATTTTTGATGGTTTAGTGAACACAAACCTAGTTTCTTGCAATAAATTATTGAAAATATTGTGTATAAAATTACCTTCAGGCTATATGTATAAAGTGTATATGGAACATATGTGAATTTCCTTTTTAGACCTGAGTCCCATCTGCAAGATATCTCACTATATTTATGCAAATATTCCAAAATCCAGGGGGGGGGGATCCAAAATCCAAAGCACTTCTGGTCTCATGCATTTTGGATCAGAGACTCAACCTGTATTAGATATTAATAAGAATATACTTAGAAAAGAAATATAGGCGCAGTACAGACCGCCAAAAAATGGTAGCCTGTCGGTACACACATACACACACACACACACTATTTTTCCTTTTCATTTTGTGTATTTTTTTGTTTTAGGTTTTTGTAGTCTTCGTTTTGTGTTCTATATATCTCAAAATTTAATATGTATATTTAAATAGAGAGGGTGTAGTTACCTCTTCATTTTGACCTTTAAGAGATATGCAATTGAGTGTAGATATCATATGAAATTTAAAAAATGAGAAAAGAAAAAGAAAAGAGGAGCTAAGCAATATTATGGGATTTCCCCTATGCACATTAGTAGTCAGAAAATAAATAAAGTAGGATGAAGCACAGAAACCTAAGGGACTGGAGAAAGACTTAAGACGGGAAGATAAGGAGACAACAATAGAAATCCTATAGGAGCAGTTTGAGCGATAAGATTGAAATCAAACGACAGAGACTTGAAAGTCAAAACTGCAATCTAATAAAAAGAGAGTAATTGAAATCAAATGCACCAGAAATATAAAAATGAATGGAAGCTGATGTAAGTCTTAACTTTTAACTAATAATAAGGCATTGGGAAAGTGGTCAATATAGTTATCATAGGCTGCTTCAGGCTATATTTATTTACTTTTGTTAACTTTTGTACTTTGAGCTTCTATTACAGACCACATTTTATTTGCAAACCACCATATTTCTTTATATTAAGGGACACATGGAAAGATGTGTGAAAGTCTTCAGAATTAAACCTGGCTTCTCCGCACTCTAATGCTTAATGGCTGTGTAATGCAACCAAAGGAATGAAGAGCATACACTGATACTTACCAAGGAGGCATTGTGAGGTCTTGAGTTATTCTTCTTTATTGGCGATCTCTCACAGTTGTTTAGGGATGAGAAAGAAATTCTTTTAGTTTGCATTTTAATAAGAATTGAACTAATCTATGCTAGTCAGACTAATATGCATATTAGACATAATTGCACAGATGTTATTTTTATATGACATTTACTATGAAATTCTCTTAGCCAAAATCCATTCACAAAATGGATGCACCGGGGGGATAGTGTACAAAAATGTTCACATTAGGGAAAATAGCTTACCAGTAGCCATGTAATGGGTAAAAAACTTGCAAAAAAAGTGTACATTAGGGAGAATTGTGACAAAACTGCATTCACATTTTCATACATATTAGACACTTGTCAGGAACGTATGTGCATCCCTCCAATTTTGGCATGGACTGTCCCAAATAATCCCTGTTGCCCCACTTTTTCAGCTGCTTTGAAAATGCCTGTTTCTCTTTCCTCATCCCACATTCACATGAACTCAGCTTACTTCAATTATTGTAAATTGAATTCAAAGTGCAAAAGTAATTTGCATTTTATTATTCATTCAGTTTCTTTGTATTTTACTGAGTCAGGAGGAGGTGGTGGAATCTTGTGCTTCTCAGTAGGTCTAGGCAAAAGCAAACCGCTGCAGCTTCTCCTACCTTATCTGTTCTTCTTCATTAATAACTTTTAGCATTGTGACTACACTCTAATGTAGTGATGCACTCATCCCCTCCTGATTCTGTTCAATTCTAGCACTGTACTAGCAAAAATGCATAACTGGATCCTGCCCTCTGTTTGCTTACATCAGAAGGTATGACAGTTTTAATCAATTCTATTTGAGTTGGACTTCAGTTGCTTTTAAGTAGAAGCTTGTGACTTGTGCACCTTTGGGGTTTGTTTCTTGATTACTTGAATGTAACCATTTTGGGTCCAAGCCTACACTTTCAGCCAACTGTTTTTACATATCTTACTATGTACATGTTCTCTAGAGGTATTTGTGCCATGGTTGCACTATAGAAATGTAACTAAAAGAGAACAAATGCAAGGCTTTGGTAGAATCTGGAATGACAGATGGCATTAAAGAATTCTACTTGGATTCAAAAACCTGGTGTGTTGTAAATTAAGTATGCTGTTTATATTAAGCAAAAATCTCACAGAAATAATAACTGAAACAGAACTCTTGAATCACAGCAGAAATGCCTGAACAGACATAATAAGAAAATCTTTAGTTAATGTAGCCAACTTTCTTTTTTTTAAAAAGGAAAATATCTCATCCCACCATTATTCTAGAAGGTCTCTTTAAAACATTTACCCCTATAATAGTGAATAACATTACTCTGATCTCAACTTGTCAATGCCTACTTTGCAGTCATTTGTGCTTTTACCCAAGGCTTACCCAAGGCTTATCTGCTTTCCTCCAATTTTAATAGTTCAATAAATACTTTATGCCTTCCTTGCTGTGTGCATGGAATTGCCAACAAATTTTCCTAAGCATGAGTAATCCACCATACTGTGCTCATTTTTATTCTGGATATTTCAGAATTTTCCAATTGTGATGTGGTGGCCAGGTGACTCAAAAAGTTTCCCTAGCTGAACAAAAGTTGTCACCTTGACAGCCCGCTGGGGCTGGATTATCAATGGTTTTAACTGATGCAATTGATCTACGCCCCTCATTCACTAGGGGTCTGGTGCTAAAAGCTAGAGATGTACCTTACTTCTGTTTTCTTCCCCAGTAGCATCCTGAATTTCACAATGCTTCTATTACCATACCACCAATCTTTGGGTAAAATTTCAATCTCAATGAAGTTGCCAGGCTGAAAATGACTTCATGTATGAAGACTGTGTGCTGCTATCTATTGGACGACACAGAACAGTGATCTCCAGGGTCCCTTTCAATCAACAAAATTGTAACACTCCCATAGTTCCATCTGGTGGAATCCTGGGATTTACAGTTTAGGTAGGAGCTTCTAGAATTCTTAGACAAAACTCTAGTGCCTCATCAAACTACAAACCTCAGGATTCCTAGAATCATAGAGTTGGAAGGAACTCATTGACCATCAAGTCCAACTCCCTGCTCAGCCATGGCTATCGAAGTAAAATCATAGTGCTGCAGCTGTATAGCCTGTAAGGCTGAGTAATGATAGAAGAGGGAGAATGAACAGTATGGTAATGGCTTGAAGAAAAGGAGGAGACCATATGCCTTCCTGTGCTCAGCAAGGGATGTCAGTGAAATCCACCACTAATGTTGTTGATACTGGACTTTTGCCTTTTCTGAACAAGATGGCATCCTTGAGACTGATTAGACTGCCTTATCTCAGTGGGAGACTGGATTGGAAGGATCCTCTGGACAGAATCCTGTTGGTGTGGTATGCCTGTGTCAGTATGTGTGACACCAGGAGGAAAAAAACCTGTCAGTGTCAAGGAAGTCAGGCAGAGGAGAATTAAACTGCTCAGAAAAGGCCATTGTTTTGAAACTGTGGAAGATGGGCAACTGCTGCCATACTTGACATGAGCAGGATTATGGCCATGGATGATAACGAAAGAGGTGAAAATAAAAAGGACATTTTTGAATATATAGAAATATGTATGTGCCTTTGGTCTAGATCACTTGTAGAAAAATGTATAGTATTTTTCATCTTATTTTCTGCCCAAAAAAAAAAAAAAAAAAGCCCGCTCTGTGGACAACAGAGTGGACAAGAACATCTGACCTGCTTCCAAGCACTTGTGGTGATTAATGCTTTCATTGTATGTCATTAATCTTAGCATCCATACTTTGAATGTTTGAGAGGAAAAGTTGAGGTACTGGATACCTTTCATCCCAAATGGACACCAGTTTTTGGAATTAGATTGCAAGAGTGTTTTCTGTTTCTCACATGAAAATCCATAGCCATTTTTCTTATAAAATTTTAACATACTTTCACAATGTAAGCATAATAATAATAATAATAATAATAATAATAATAATAATAATAATAATAATTTATATCCCACCTCTTCTGCTTTGAGGATCGAGGTGGGTAACAAAAATGTTCATACAATACACAATAATAAAAACAACAAGCCCCACAAGATCCCGGCCCAACCCTCTCTCCCAACTATAAAATTAAACAGTAAAACATGGTTTAAAAGCACATAAAAATACATCAAAATTTAAAAAACAAACAAAAACAAACCGCGAATAAGAAGAAGAATAAAAGGAAAATAATAAAAGGAGGGGGATTCAAATGGTTCTGGACATTATCAATCAAGGAAGGCTGCCTTTTTAAAAGCCTTGAGTGAGGATAATTGGCGAATATCTTCCAGCAGGTCACTCCAGGTTTTTGGAACGGTGGCAGAGAAGGACCTCTGGGAGGTCACCGCCAATCTGGTTTTTCTAGATTGTAAAAGGTTTTTCCTTTAGCATCCAATGACCAACCACAAAAAAGTACCATAAATATAGGTTACTTGTTGTAGAAATCTGCATGTTATGACAATGGTTGGGAAAACACCTCTAAAAAGCTTCTAAGGATCTATTTTCTATCCTGACCTTAAATTACATTAGACTTGAAATATAACAAGGGATGCTATTTTAGTAACTTTTAGTTGTGCAGTGTAGCCTTTTTACTTTGATGTTTTTTTTTTTATCACAGGCTGACAGTTTATGGGATTCTCCATTCTGTTAGAAAGTAACAAACAGAAAAATACAAAGAAACTAAAGAATTACATTTAAAAAAAAAATTGGAGCAATAATGGCAACCAACTACTTTGGAGGAACTTGGTGTTGTACCTGCAACTAAGGTACAAAACACACTGCAGAAATAATCCAGGTTGAGACCGCTTTAACTACCCAGGCTCAGTGCTATCATATTCTGGGAGATGTAGTTTTGGGAGGCATTTACCCTTCTCTGTCAGAGAGCTCTGGCACCACAATAAACAACAACTTCCAGGATAACCTAGCACTGAGCCAGGACAGTTAAAACAGTCTCAAACTAGATTATTTCTGCAGTGTGTTGTGGACGTAAGTATTTTCAAAATGTACATTTCAAAGTTCTATTGTAACTGAAATGGAAGACGTCTTGTTCTAAGAAGTAGTGAAAGAAAGCTATCAGCTAAAGACATCTGAGAAAGAAAATTATTTTGCTGTGGTGTCTATTTCTGATGTTGGCTTTAGCCATGTGTCTACACTCTGTGATCTTATTATTTAATGAAACACTGACAAACATGTTACTAGTTGATGCTGAGTGTTCACATTATTGATTTGCTACAGCTGGTTTTATTACCTTTCATCACACTGCAGATACTCTTTATGATTCAAATGCCCATACAGCAAAGGAGGGAGGGAAACCAGGTAAGTAGCATTTTAATGAACTTTTTCTGCTTCACCAATTCAATTTCTATAATTTTACAAAATAATTATTTCAGAGCCGGCTACACTCACTCACTGAAAATGCAATGGCTGGGTTTTCTTATTAGCACAGCTATTATTTGGAGGGGCCTTCAAGACTTCAACATTTTATGGCAGTACTATAGAAAATGCATGTATAACATATGGTACTTATCTATCTGAATGCCTCGACATATTTATCCAATGCATGCATTTCTTCATTAATAATCCATAGTGCAAGATCAAATGGTTACTGTTAGTTTTTCTTCCAGAGAATTTAACAACATTTTCTCTTTTTAACTGAAGAATGAGATCACTGTAAAATTACTCATTAATAATAATGAGTTGATATTAATAATTGATGAACCAATGTAGTAAACAATGTTGAATTAAAAGTGTGTGGGTGGTAGTGCTTTCATTGCATTTCTCCACTAAATTCTTAGGAACAGGAGTCATCATTAGTAGAGTCAGTAGCACAGGTTCTTTATCTGGACTTCTTTGCCATCTGGACTCATGGAAAGGAATCACATAAGAAGTTATACAAGAATTTCCAAAATCTGAGCCTAGAACAATGCACACAATAGACTCACTTTCTCAGCATCGTTGTGCAACCACATGATGGTCATATATTGCAGACCTAGTTATTGTTATGTATACTTATGTGTGTCTATCTTCCACCTAGAACACACCATCAAATTTATTGTTTACAGCCAAGTGCTCTAATATAACCAGATTTGCTCAGATCCACAGTGATTTTAAACTCATGGATTTACACTAGGTATCTCATGGTTTATTAAAACAACAGAAACAAAAACAAAAACAACAATTTGACAAAGTGAGATTAGTACCTAGGGTTTTATTTTTACAAGATTGACCCGAAACAGAAAACACCAAAACATTAGTAGTGTCTCACAACTGAGATGCCTCAAATACATCATCAGGAAAGTGCAACACATTCTGGATCATATTATGTCACAGTTTTTGAGTAGCAGACCTATAGCTGCTTGTAGACAACTCCGTACCCCAGCATTAAACAAGTATTTACCTACAACAGGACACACAACATGGATAGAAATATGGAGACAAGGCCTTTCTGTAAAACTAGATGCCAACTCTCTCCTCACATCTACCCTGACAACAGCATTAGATATCCTAATAAAGTTGGCCACATCATTGGGGCTCCTGTACCTGTCCATCTTCCATTGTTATATACTAAGTCTTTTGCCAGCAGTGCCCTTCTGCATTTTACATAGAACAAACAAGACAGACTCTATGCAAAAGGACATAAATCTGACATTAGAGATATCAGTTCACAAAAAAACAGTGTCAATCAAAGTCTTCAGTCTCCCATGAGAGCATGTCACTCATCTCAAAGTGGCTGCTGTGGAACAAAGAAATTTCAAAGGAAGGAAGACAACTAGATTGGGGTATATTCACAAATGTCCATCTATAAGAAACAGTTTAAACAGGAACAGTGGCTTGCCACACAATGCACACCAATAAGCTTGTTTTCAGTAAAACTGTCTGTACACAGTATCTTTACCAAAGAAAAATCCCTGTTTTATGACTGTGCTCAGATTACTTGTTTTCCCTTTTGCATCATCTAAATAAAAATGTCTACAGAAAAAAAAATACTTTTCTTTAACATACATATGCTTATCTTCTTATCTGTGCTAGATTGTAAAATGTGTCTTCTTCTTTTGTCCCTTTGACTAGTCTTTTTATGACCACCATTAAGGCTGTGCTTGTCAGCATGACAGCAGGTCTCAAGACTTTATTAAATTCTACATTCTTTATCCTGTATGCTGTATTTTGCTGCTCTCATGCTGGTCTGTGACCATAATAAATATTTATTATTCTGCATTCTTCTCCCAATTCCTCAGTGTGTTTTTATAAATGTCTGTCTACTGAGGCCACATTCCATGCATCTCAGAAAGTGTGGTGTAGTGCATGAAAGCTTATGCAAAAATATACTCATTCATCTTTAACCTCCCCTCTTTTTTCCCTAAAGGTATTTTTAAGGAAGTGGCACCAGCAACACTTTTGTTGACAGAATGGCCACCATTTTGCATTCTCTACAATGCTGGAAAGAATATAGTATCATTCTTTTTCTTGGTTAATTTTTTTTTATTATGGCATACAAATAAATGAAATAATAATTACAGAGGCAACATACAGAAAACATCATAACATCACAAAAGGAAAAAAAACTAGGAACAAAAAGAACAAAAGACCAAGACACATAATACCTATAATACACATAGACACATATTATCCTAACATTTATGAACTTCCTT
>NC_056524.1:138331689-138400995 GCF_019175285.1 Sceloporus undulatus | reverse complement strand
TATCTAATCAGAATGGGCTGCTCCTGAAATTTCGATGTCTCTTCTGTATATCTATATAAAATTGATTTCCATACAATTTCTGAAAGTTGACCTCTTTATCATTTCTCTTTCTGTTAGAACTAAGTGCAGTGACACTGTTTTGTCATACTAATTTTAGTACTTCTTACATTTAGGGTCTATAGAGACCAGCAAGAAATGCTGCAATCAGGGTTAAGTGGGAGCATGGTGACCGCATGCTGCATTCCCCATCTCCGCCCCAATGCTGCCGTCATGCTGCCTGCCTGACCATATGGTGGGCAGCATCATGTCCCTTCTTCACCACAGCGTTTAGACACACTGTGTGAAAAAATCGGCGAAAAGCCACTGTGGCAAGGGCAGCTTTTCACCTCTTTAAGAAAGAGTGGCATTTTACCATCCCTTTTTGAGTTGGCAAACACCAGATCATGCTTGCAGAGTGTGGTTGCTGCAGGCCTGATCCAGCTCTCCCAGAGGCAGTGCTGAGCCGCTCTATCGGAGAGGTCTGTACAGCCCCTTAGTCTTCAAAACCTGACATCACTATTTCCTCCATTTTTCCTTCCCAGGGAGGAAGACATAACTCCAGTCCTCTCTATGCTGTTTCATTGTTTTTTCGCCACTAAGTAAGGTCATTAATTTATCCATTGCAGACATATCTAGCAATCTTAATAGCCATTCATCTATTGATGGAATTTGATTTTTATCTCCAGTTCCTAGTATAGACTAGCCTGGACACAGTGATAATGTATAATATTACAAGATAGCATCATTCTGAGATTGTGGTGGAAAATGGCAGATGGCACCAAAAATATTGTTGATAAAATTCTGGAAAGTGGTCTGCTTCTAGTACAGTGGAAGTGAAAGATGAGCACTGTAATGCTGGCCTTCTTTATATAACTAGATAGGTACATGTGAAATGTTTGAAACTGCAACAGTATTACAAAAGTGCTTATTTTTCTTATTTATATATTTCTTATAATAGTTCTATCCTGTTGTTTACTGAACGATCTCCTGATAGTGTACAATAAAGTCAACTATTGTGAGGGAAGACCCATTTCCAATGGATGACTGCAGCACAGAAGTCCTTCAAGACAAGACAAGAAGTCCTTTTGTGCATTAGTATAAAGACTTCCAAGATGGGTCATTCCCCATCCTCCCTCCCACTGTTGGGATTTTGTGCTCTTTGTCTTGTTCTCTGTATAACATGTGGTCTATTATTTCCAGCACTTGGTGAACTCCAGCTCTCAAGAATACTGTATCCCTTCTCCATATAACACAGTTTAAAGCCCTCTTGATCAGATCTTTCAGACCCTTAGCAAAAATGTTCATGCTGACTGCTGTGGAGTGCAATCCATCCCTTGCCAAAAACCCACCTCCATGAAACTGTACACTATGGTCCAGAAGGCCAAATCATTCCTGGCAGCAACATCTGCAGAGACAGTTGCTCACCTCCACTATTCTTCTCTCCCAGGTCTGGGCCTATCACTGGAAGGACAAATGAAATATTTGCCTGTACGTCCAAGCCCCTCAATTTCCTACCCAGAACCTCATAATCCCTAGTGATATCCTGAAAGCTGTGCATTGCAGTATCATTGGACCTTATTGCATAGGCCCTGGAACAGGCCTGTCATGTTCTAAAAGGATATGTGATGAGAACGGGAGGTAGCTAGAATTCTGTTTACCACACAGGGAGAACACTGCAGCCACTGCCCGACATTCCCATCGCGTTTCGGATGTGTTCCCCAGGGGGCGATTTTCAGGAACCCTTCTCAAGCATTCCTAAAAACCACTCCCTCTGGGACACATCCAGAACGTGATGGGAACGTTTGATGGTGGTGGTGGCGGCGGTGACTGTAGTGGTAAACAGTGTTCTATGTCACCTCCCATTCTCTTTTTAGAACGCAACAGGCCCGTTCCAAGGCCTGTGTAATAAAGTCCACTGATTCCCACATGGACCAAAAGGAAGGGTAATGGTTAGTGGGCTCAATGAGTCTTGTCAGCTTCTCTATTATATCACAGATTTTTGCCTGAGAAAGACAGCACAACTTTTGATACATTTTGTCAGACTCACAAAGCACTGATTTTGTACCCTGGTTTGAATTTATTTGGTTTGAATTTGATGTCTTTTGTACTTGACATGGCTTATAAATTACATTGCCTCTTTATTTATTTGTTTAATTTATATCTTAACCTTTTTTTGAATATGAGACACAAGGTAGTTTATACCATGAATAAAAACATAGTACATCTTTTTTAAAACCCTAAGGATAAAAAGTTTTTAAAAGAAACTATGCATTATCTTTTAACATTTCACATTGCAGCTACACAACAAGTTATCAACTATTTGTATTAGCCACTGATACAGGTATGTTGCTGGTATTCAGCTTGTATTCACATAATGCCACACATGATGGCAGATATTTCTGCTAAGTTGAAACAATGTGGGATCTCACCCCTAGTGTGTCAACATCACTCAGGTGTTTATCAGATGAGCTCTTAAAGAGGTACTATTCTAGTGTGACTCCTCTAGCTGCCTCCTGTTGCATGCTGGGATTGGCAGTTTTAAGGAGGGGTATTTAGAATTCTCAGGCAGAGAAGTTCAGCTCCTTAAAACTGCCAATCCCAGCATGCAACAGGAGGCTGCTAGAGGAGTCACACTGGAATAGTAGCTCTTTAAGAGCATAGTGTGATAAACATCTCAGATGCTGAGAGGAATAGGATGACACTGGCACAATCAGTCAGCTGTGCATGAGATCGTACATTGTTTCAATGTAGCATGTGCATGTTCTGGCCATGCCTCCTGCCTTGTGTACATCACCATGTGCAAGATGGAGTCTTCACATATATTTATATATATGTGTAAAGTTTGACAATTTAAGAGAAGATCCATGGCCTGTCTTCCTTTCTGTGAAGACATATTATGTGAGTACATGAACTGGACTCCCCCCCCCCCCTTGTGCTGAGTGACTCCAGTGACTGAGTGACTGGCAAGAAAGTTGGTTTGTGTTTGTGTCAACTCTTAGAAATGTCGGTGGTAAGGGTTGGGCTACCACAAATACCCATTTACCATATCAGACATAATTTTACTGCAAAAGGCCTTCATTCATTGATATTACGACTCTCAGATGAGGATGTTTATATAGGCAAACTAGTGACAATATAGTCACATTTATTGAGAATGGCAAAACATATTTCAAAAGATTTTGTTTCATCTCCTATATAAATCCAGGCCATGCTGATTTTCTGTGATTAGAGTTGTATAAATATCAGAAGATGACATTCTGTAAGAAAAAAACAAACTATATTCTTTTGAAACTTGAAATAAATTAATACATTTATTGTGGTATGAGATTTTATAAACCAGAGGATCTACTTCTCAAAATACATGAAACAGTACCCTAAGTAGGTAAGTACACTTGTCCCTCCTCATTTGCTGGGATTAGGGGCACAAAACCACTGTGAATATGGAAAAACTGCAAATAACAAAAACACCATGTTTTTACCTGAGAGAACAGCTCTCTAGGAATCTCTCGGTCTTCCAGTGCAACTCTGTGGTCAATGTCCAACAGAAACTGACCATAGAACTGCACTGAAGGAGATACAAATGTCTAGTAGAGTATTCTCTCTATGAATCTCTGGGTCTTTCAGTGTGACTTTTGGTTAAAGTTGACCATAGAGTTGTACTGGAAGACCTAGATGTTCCTAGAGAGAATATATAAATAAAATCTGTGAATAATCAAATCCACAAATATCAAAGCCACAAATATGGAGGGATGAGTGTATAGATAATTTGTATGCACACATGCATATCTTAAATGATAAAAGGAGCCCTAAATCCAATTTCAAATCACAGCTAACAAATGAATCAGTTGTGAATGGTAAGCAAATGCTTATGTACATTCCATTGATGCAATGGGCCTACTTGAATTGCAACTAACATCTTTAGGCCAGAGTTTTGAATTTGCTAAAATGAGAGTTCACCTACAGAAAATTGAAAGTAAGGTTTAAGAGACATAGGCTATGATTGGTGATGATGCTCTGTAATGTTACAAATAGTTCTTGCTAACAATTTATATTCTGTGAGTCCACACCTTTCCCTGGTTTTTGAGTCTCAAATCCAGATGGGAGGAATATAGCACATGAAGCCAAAAAAATGCCTATATAAAGGTAATAAGGAGTTACCTTATAAAGCATCTGAACCCTAGTATATTGCTTACTTTGAGATGGTCCTTGCCTGATCATTGCTTACCTCAAGTGTGAATACTGTAGTTTGAATTAAACAATAGAAATCATGGATGCCAAGTTTCAGGTTTTTAGCTCTAGAGACGTCCTTTCTATAAGGAATAGAATTTTAAGGCTTATAATGGCAGAACTCCTTTTTAAATGTGATTTGTCTTAATTAAAGAAAAACAACCATGCAAAGAAAACTCTATGAAATCTATGGAACACTGTTAGTCAAGATGTGACTTGAATGTGTGCATGTGCAAGCACATACATGTACACACCATATTAAACCTGATCAGTCCTGGTTGGTATTTGGATGGAGACTGCCAATGAATACCAGATGCAGTAAGCTGTATTTGCCTAAGAAAACTCTATGAAATTCATGAGGTCACCATATGTGGATAGGTAATTTGAAGCTACCCATGCACATACCATTACATTTTATATGCAGTTTTTAAAATAACTTGCCTTTGTTGTGGGCTCAATAGGTCCATAAGCTTTCCACCTGTCTTATGGGGATCACAGTAGTGAGGCAACTCATCATGTTCTCTTATGAATTACTGAGACAATGTGCATTAAATAGTCTGGTCTTATTGTAAAGATGAACAAAGTTATTATGGCATCAACTTCCATTATGAAGTGCACTAAAGTCCCAAAGCTCACGCTGTGATAAATGTCTTAATCTTTAAGGTGTCACAGAACTCCTTGTTTCCACTGCAAGAGATTAACACTTGAAATGGTTTAAAGATGTTCAAGTATTATGTTATGCAGTTATGATTTTAGGACTTAACATAGAAATAATATTTCAATTTCTTTGGTGCTTCGCCTAACACTAAGAATTTTATTCCTTGAATAAGATTCTCCATTTTTTCCTCTTTTAAACCCTTTGTTCTATCTTTCTGGTTCCACTGTACTGTACACTTCTGTCAATTTGTTCATTCGTTCATTTATTTTCTTTACATTTTGACTTTCACTCCAAAATTCAAGTTAGTTGACAATTTAAAGTGTGTAGATGAAAACATACAGCAGATTGTCATTAAAATGTAAAACTACCAGTAACATTAAAAACAACTTAAATCACAACTTAACCAGACAAAATAATAATAAAAAAACAGTTACCAGACAGAGCTGGCATTCTATAAAGCAGTTATGAAAACATAGTTTAGAGTTACACATTTGTGACTGGTTCATATTCACAATCTTTACATTGTTTAAAGGATATGTAGAAACTGTGAAAGTCCCCCATCCCCACTTACTGAGGCAGAATTCTGACAGTTACTCTTGGGATCAAGTGGAAATGTCAGTCAGCTGCTTCCTGATTGACAAGGGAACAAACTGCTGTCACTCACTGCAGCTGCTACTGGTAAATAGGGATTGGAGTGAGGGGTTGGACTGGGAGACATTCATAACTGCCTTAGTGAATTCTGTACAGTACAGCATATTTATGAACGTCGGTGTGGAGCAGTGATTTGAGAATTAGACTAGGGCTCTGGAGACCAGGGTTCAAATTGCAGTTTGACCATATAAACCCACTCACTCAATTGTGGCAATGGCAAGCCCCTTCTGAAGAGACTTGCCAAGAGAACCCAATGATATGACACAATAGGGTTGCCATAAGTTGGAAATGATTTGAAGGCACACAACAATAACAATGAACAACAGGATTATTTAAAAAAAACATTCTCCAAAGCACTGGCAATACTTTACCTGCAGACAGGAGGACAGCATAGGGGATGAGTAGTTAGCTTTCCTAAGAAGGGGCTTCAAGAACCTATGACCAACCACCAAGAATGTACTTCCTCAAGTCCATGACAGATGTATCTATGTATTGTATGAGAGACTACAGTCTGCCATGTAGTCTAGACATAAGCAAGATAGGACTTTGAATTATGCCTCAAATGGGGCAGTACCCACTGAAGCTGTCATAATAAGAATCATGTGCTTTTTGTCATCAGTCATAGTTAATAGTCACACTCCTAGATGTATCTGTAACCAGTCTGGCTGCCATGCTTTGAACTAACTGAAGATTCTGAACTTGGTACAAGGGTAGTCCAACGTACACATTGCAGAAGTCTAACCTTGAGGTGCATGCACTACCATCTTTAGGTCCATTCAAAGTATTTATTAATTCAACAGGAATACAGTAGGGACTCCAGCCACACAATCTTGTTTGGCATGAAATATGATCAGTGAAGGACTTGTTGGACTTAGCTTTTATGAATTATTTATTAAAACAAATAGAGTAGCAAATTTTTAAATCAGGATATGAGTGGTGCACCATATTATGAAAAGGATAGTTGAAATACAGCCATATACCTATCTATCCACAACTGTCCAGACTGTAGTTAACGTACCTCTGTGTGTGTGTGTGTGTGTGTGTGTAGTAGTAGTAGTAGTAGTAGTAGTAGTAGCATGGAAGACAAAATGGCATGCTGAGGGACTCGTCAGGTCAATGTTCAAGACTTTCTGAATTCATTCTTCCAGGAAGGAACAGACATGCTATAAAATAGTGCTTTCAGGTCCCATTCTCATTTGAGTGGCTAGAGGCAGAGAGATTCTTATTGGAAAGAAAGACTTGTTAGAGCCTTTTCTCCAGAAACAGTAGAAGTGCCCACCTTAGGAGGATGAGTTTTCAAGAAGCAAGTGGAGGTAAAAAATTGGTTTTAAGACCCTCAAAAGATGAAATATTTATTAGAAAAGCACATTTTTTTTACATAGAACAGCCTCCTATGGCAAGGGCATTAATAACGAGTGAGAGGAGTATGGATCACACCAGGAGACACCCTAAGGGGGGGGGATGTTACACCACTGCTCTCCAAACATCTGCCTTTGGGAAGAAACAGGCTTTGGTATTCACCTGCATCCCTTTAAAATGCTGGCGCTCAGTGGAAAAGATGGTGTGAGTGGCGTGAAGCTCAGAGGGAAAAGGGAGAGAGACCTGCCAGTTGCACCAGGCTTGGCCTAGAGTAAGAAGATGAGCCCTCCCTTTGCCATGTACATCATCAGACATTCTCAGAGGTAGAGAAAGGCCAGCCAGTTCCATCAGGCCTGGCCTAAAGGAAGAAGGGGAGCCATCCCTCCAGTCCATTTGCCATGGTCCTGGCCTCAGAGGGAAAGCAGAACCAACGGAGCTGATCTCCTTCCCCACCACCATTTCTTTCTCCTTTTGTGTCGTGTCTTTTTAGATTGTAAGCTTGAGGGCAGGGAACCATCTAATTAACTAATTAACTGTGGCTAAAGAGTGGGGTATAAATAATCTAAATAAGAAAAAGAGAGAAAGGAGAGGCCCCAGAGTTTTTTTAAAAAAATTAAAATTAAAATTTATTTTTAAATTATTCTTTTAAAATTTTATTTAAAAACATAATATCTTATCAAACTTTCACTTCAATCACATGAAACCTTGTACATGTAAATACATTTAGGGTGTGCACACAATATTGTGATTTATAGGTTTAATTTTCCTAGTTGTTTATGTCACAATTATTGTCATTGCAACATTCAGTGAAATATTGGGATTATGATTCAAAAGTAACTTTAGTACAAAAACATTGCAAAGGATTCTGTATGGTGTGGTATGGGAGGAGGTCAGCGGAAGAGGTAACCCCATGAAATGCTGCCCTGGATGATGCCAACCCTAGTGATCCACTGTCCTATGGCCCTTAAAGCTTCCCTATGAGTTTTTGAAAATACTCAATACAAAAGGGACCCCCATGAAGCAAATTGTATTATGAGGAGAAAATACTGCTATTTGCTGTGTACACAATGCTTCATTTCCTAAATTGTAAAGTTGCAAACATCAGGTTCCTGTACGTTGTTGATCAGCTTTCTTCCTTTATTTGTTGATGACTATTACTTTTATTAGAGATATAATTCTTCTCAAAGGAAATAGCAAATAATTTAAGCAATTTTACTCTAACTAGAAGAAAGTTTCTGTGATTTTGCACAGAAACTATGAAGTTTATCGCACCGGTTTTCAGGGCTGTTCTCAGCACGGCCCAGCAGGAAACGGAACGAGTGGGGGACGGATTTTACCGCACACACCAGTCCCTCATTCGTTCCATTCCCCCTCTCTTCTGTTCCCATTCTGTTCAAGAGGGAACGTCTTTTGAGAACTGTTCTGAACAGTTCTCAAAAATTCCCCCCTCTGGAACGGATTGAGAACGGAAGAGACAGGGAACGGAATGAATGAGGGACTGGTGTGTGCGGTAAAATCCGTCCCCCATTCGTTCCGTACTCGTTCCTGCTCCTTCCGTTCCGTTCTCAGAACGGACCAAGAGGAACAGAAGTCAACTTTGGGACAATGCATAGTCAACTTTGGGACAATGCACTCCAATCAGATGACTTATTCTAGTGATTCTTTGGTTTTAAAAAAATATTTTAATTAAAATTCTATATATATTAACAAGTGAATAAAGCAAAGGCACACAGAATCAGACAGAATACACAGATTATAAAATAACACACATAAGAAACGGCCTACAAATGATACTACTACAATAAATTACAAAAAGAATGACTTCCAACTATCTTTTCTGCAGTTATATCATATTTCCTAAATTCCTACCACAATCTTTAAATCAGATATTACACATCATCTATAAATTTAAGTCATGCTAATTTTCAAAATCAATTTTCATCATATCACCTTCAGTCCTTCTCAAAAGGTCAATCATGAGTTTCCAAACTTTCAAAAAAAGTTATCAATAACTTTTCTGTAATGAAAATGGAAAATATATCCATCGCTGCAAACTCCTTCATTTTTAACAATGTGCCTTTAGTAGGCTGTACATGGCTCTTCCATTTCTGGGGCAGAAATAATAATCTTGGGACAGCTTCTTCTAGGTGCTTCTTCTCTGTGTGTTGAATTCTGTGCTTTTACAGCCCTCATATCCATAGCTGATGGGATTATCCTCTTAGTATCACTGATCCTCTTCTCTGTTTTAGAGTATAAATTAGAATTATTTCTTTTGGGATAGTTTTCATTTACTCATCATTTGCTCCTTCTAAATAACACTAGGGAGTTTATCACATAGGGAAAATTGGAAGTTTAAACTGGACAGAACCTGGAGTTATCCAGGGGATTATGCCCAATTTTGCATTTGGTTTTCAGATGCCACCACATGCAAATCACTTAGATTTCTAACAGAAAGTGATATGAATCAGTGAACTGTCATTTTCGGAAAAATGCTGTGTTTTCATTTCCATTTCATTCATGAATTCACTTTCTTTGCTGCAGTGTGAAAACCATTTGCGGGAGTCTCCCTGTTGCCAGATTTCCCATTGTTGTGCTGAGAGGGAGAGGGATGCCTTTTCTGCTCTTAAAGGGACAGCAGGCACACACACACACACACACACACACACACACACAGAAGGCTTGCTTTGCTCCCTACCTTGTGCTGTGCATCCTGGGCTGGAGACCGGGGAAGAGTTGGCAGGAGGGAGGGCTGGCCGGGTCAGGGATTGGCTGGCAGTCATCGGGATGAATGGCTCAGCTGTTCTTTCTGGTGCCGCTCTTTAGCCTCAGTTTTTTCCTTCTTTTCCTCCCCCAGACACAAAGCTGCTTCCAAGGTCCATGCTTTTTGTAAAGCTCCTGTGGGCACCAGGGACTGGGTGGAAGTAGGAAGAGGGAGATGGAAAGAGGATTTTGCTCCCTTTTGCTTCAACCTCTTTGCTCCTAATGTAATGATCCCAAGTTAACAAGAAAGTCAGGGCAAAGTCTTGCCAATAAGTGCCTCTTGTATGGAATCACAGAGTCACATTTCCCTCCAGAGAGAGAAGCATCAAGCAGCTCCCTCCTTCCTTCCTCGACAGGAAGCGGGTACCATTTCTTGGAAAGTAAGGACAGTACAGTATATTTTTATAAATAAAATTGTTTATTTCTCTGGGTGACTTCTGGTAGGTAATGCTTCTGTGCGCATGCACAAAATATATTTCCAAACCATGAACGGGATTTGTATTCATCTGTCTGAAAATCAAATGTGCTTTATACCCACTTTCTTGCATTAGTAATGTGCTTTTAATGCTTAGTTGTGCTCTGTGTATGAAAATCAATTGCACATTTGCTTGCTTTTCTGGAATGTGGGATTAATCATTTTCGGGATGGAAGCACATAGGTCCCCGTGTGATAAAGTCCTAGGATTTTTTATAGGTCTATCTTTAATTTTGATCTTCTTGTTTGGAACTGAAAGTTTGACTATATACTTTGAGAAACAAAAGGATCCCTCTCCTCCTTACCAGATCATCATTTCATGCTACATATTTTGTCCAAAGGGAGATAGGCAAATTCAAATTGCTCAGTGGTGACTGGAACCAACCATAATAAGGATTCTTGTAAGGCCTGGTAGGATTGTTGTAAGGCCTGGTTCCCAATCACAGGAGTTTTGTAAACATGTCCAACTAAGCAGGGTTAGTTAGAGGTCTCAAATACAGGCTTTTATGCTTAATATGCAAAGGCCTGAAATGCCCATAGATACACCATAATATTTGGGGGCAGAGCCACTTTTAGCCTTTATGTGCAAGAGGTGAATGTCTGTGTAGGACTGCACACACATACACATCCAAAAAGAGATATCCTGAGCCTTTATTGTCTTAGTTTATGCAAAGTCTCTTGTCAGAAGAAAGTTAAATTGTAACATATTGAATCAAATTAGATTATACTTAATCACCATAAGTGGCAGCCACATCCTTACTTCTTAAAAAGGAATTTATTTGGATCCCATCAAAGGAACAATCCAAAATGAAGATTGAGCTGTGTAAGTCTCGTCTCTGTACTTTGCCGCTTGTCATGCTTTAATCCTATAAGCTAAGATTTTTCAGGGAACAGATCCACTGCCTACGTACATTTTACCTGCCCCTATTTACTCCTACAACCATCATCACAGCTTGACAGCAGGAAGCCGTACCATTTGTAAAGGAACTGAATTTTTATGTGTTAAAGCCCATCAATGTGGGGTATTTCTAAAAATGAATGCATTTAGTCATTTGAGATCAGACACATCCTACCTTCTTCTGTTTAAATAGCTTACTCAACGTAATGTAAAAAATAATTAAGTAGTCAGCAGATAAATCATGCTGCTTGTACACTTGAGAAGAAAGATGAAAAGAAAGAAATAGTGGCACATTAGATAACAGTATATAAAAAAGAAAATTTTCTCTACCCCCTTGATCCAAATTTCATATTTAAAATAAATTATCTATAAAACATTTGTCAGTTATTGTGATTTGTATCCACTTCTTCACTTCTCCGTTGAGTATTTATTTATTTATTTATTTATTTGGGGGAGTTTATTGCATTGTCTTTGGTCCCACAATAGATGTGGGCTGTAACTTTAAGAAGGCAGATCTTATTGCATTTCCCCAGACAATATGCAGCCTGTATGCAACCCGGGCTTCTCTGGCCTTTTCACACATCTTTTCAAGAATAGGATTTTCCTATTTTTTAAAAGTTGCAGCACAAGCCCAGGTTGCATACAGGCTGCATACTTCCCAGTAATGGGGCAATAGGATAAGATCCACCTTCTTAAAGTTACATCCCGTGTTTATCGCAGGAAAAAAGGCGACGCGATAAACTCCTATATCCTACCTTTCTCACAAAACTGGAACTCAAGGAATGTCTCAGCAATATTTTTTTTTAATTTTTAAAAAGGATATACTTAAACCAATTGTAATGCTAGAGCACTGTTGATTTAAAATAAAATTTAAATCCATTCATTGAAAATAATATAATTTCCATTCAAGAAAAGTGCATTCCTCATCAGCCAATCAATTGCTTAAAAGCCTGGCTGAATAAAAAGGTCTTTGCTTGCTCTTAGTGGAAGGAAACAGGCTAGCCCAGGATGTTCCACAGCCCTTCAGCAGCTGTTTTGTTTCATAAGTTTCATTTAAAAGACAAAATGATGTAACTATCAGCTCTGGATAACTTGTGTATACACTCATGTATAAGTCTAGATATTTTTGTCAAAAAATTGACCCCCAAAATGTAAGTCAACTTATCCACAGGTCAATGTAAGTACTATACTTTAACTCTCATAAAAATAGAAACCACCCCCCTGGTGAAACACAAGAGTGTAACCTATCTTGAAAACAATGACTCTACTCTTTCATCCACCCATCCTTCAGTGTGACCACAAACAGTGATGCCTTCTGCAGTTTTGTAAGTTCTTTGGCATTGTTTCCCTTTGTTTCATCCTTTAGATTACTTGTTACATTGCCCCTAAGTTTTACCCTCGACTTATCCATGGGTCATATCAAAATCCATCAGTTTGGCCCCAAAACCTGCCCTCTACTTATACATGAGGTCAACTTATAGTCGAGTATATGCGGTAATAATATGGGGAATTCACTCTCAGAATTTTCACTGGTCTTTCTAATTTAGATCTTTGTTGTTCTTGGAGATTCTTGGCTGCTTTATTCAAGCAGAGGCCTATAGCTTGTTTTGAAATTTTGGTTTAGGACAAACTTACTGGCAAGATATTATCACATTAATTTGGGTTCATTGGATGGTTGTCTCAGTAGACCAGCTTTAACACCATAATTAAATTGATTACAAAGCTAAAAAAAACTCAGTAGCTCCCAAAAGTTGCCTATGGCTACCCATCAATGTAAATTAAAATAGAGGTCTTCTGAATTAATTGTGCAGGTTGGTTGTTTTGAAACTGGGGTACTAACTATCTAAGAACTATCTGAGGCACTAACTTTGCCAAACTCCAGTCTGTCACCACTTGACCTTCCTAAAGACTTTGTGGTTTTTTTCCTTGTAGTCTAGCTAAGATAACAAAGATTCACATGGAGTGGGAGACTAATAAAATTCGCTTCCATCAGAACATATATTTTTAGCTCAGGTTGACACAGACATTTGTTAATAGATTTGTTATAGAGAACATGAAGATGTACTCAAGGAAATGTAAAGTAAAAATAAAAGGTTGCATTGTTATTTATGTACTTTATCTTGATGCTTTATTCATATACATGCATTTATTTGTATTTATTTAAAAGTATTTATTTGTGGTGTAGTGGTTAGAGCATTCGACTATGATCCTGGAGACCAGAATTTGAATCCCTGTTTAGCCATTGAAACCCACTGAATGATCTTGGACCAGTCAAAAAGTCAGCCCTAGAAAACACATGAAAGGTTAGCCTTAGAGACAACATAAATCTTAAATGACTTGAAAGTACACAGCTTTCTTAGTTGCAGTAGCTGCTCTTGAAGCAGCCACCACTGCTGTTGCTGTTTCCATTGGATGCCTGAATTTGCCACTGCCTCTACTGCCATCTCCTGACCTCCTCCCTCTGAGACCTTTCAACACAGCACTTGTTGCTTCAATCACTCATCTGGGAGAGTTTCCCAGGGCAGAATCTCCTGAGGTGACTCAAAATGGTTGATGAAGGATCAGCTAAGCCAAGTGGGGAAGTTAGCAGAAGCAAAGATGAAGAAGTGGGCAACAATTCATTCCTGAAGAACATAATCACTTGTGCATAGTAGTCACAGTGATTATGGAATCCTCCTCCTCTTCCTCCTTCTCCTGCTCCTCCTCTTGTAGGGTGCAAGGTAAGAAGGCAGCAGTCTGCAATCTACTACTAGAGGTGTTTTGCTACTGCTGCCACTGTCATTACAGTAAGGACAAGAAGCCATGATTGCTGAGCAAAGGGAGGGCCTTGTGATGGCTGCACTGGTGGGAGCCTTGTGCTCCGATTATTATTATTTATTATAGTTTATTTCTATAGCGCTTTAATGTATACAGTGCTTTACATACAAATAATCAAATCAATAAAAATATAAAACCTGCCAATGGCGTACAATCTACAAAATACATATAAACAATAGGTAATAATATAAAATAGAATTAGTTTAAAAAGCAGTCAACAATTAAAACATCAACATCCACTATCTAATCAAATATCAGATAAATATTCACACAGTGCCTGGGAACGCTTCCCCGAACAGGGTGGTCTTCAGCTCAGATTTAAACATCGTCAATGAAGTGATGACCCGTGTTTGTGGGGGAAGAAGGTTCCAGGAGTGAGGGGCAGCAAGTGAAAAGGTGTGAAACCAGGACGGGACAATGGAGATCCTAGGCTGGTACAGCAAACCTTGACTACTAGAATGGAGGGTTCGAGTGGAGGAAGTTGAAACATAATAAAACACACACACACACAAAATCAGTCAACAAACATCATAATAAATCATCAAATTATAAAGGTAAATAATATTAATTAAAAATCCAATTAAAATTATATTAAAAAGAAAAATAAATTTAACAATATTAAATCATTATAGGAATAAAAAATCATTATAAAATTTTTAAACAAACTAAAAGACATTTGACCTTTTAAGATACCATCTTATGCCATATAACTTCAATAACAGAAACCATGCAGGAAAATGCATCCAGAGAGCATGGCTGCTGCTAAATCCAGACTCTTGGGTCATAAGAAAAGACACAGGTGCATTGTGAAAGGAAATGTAGCTGCAGAATGACATGAAGGCATGTTATGAGAAATGGCTCCCTATACAGTAGCATGTAGCAGAGAAAATCAGAGCTTGGCCTAGCAAATCCAGATTCAGACTGAGGTGAACCAAAGTTCAAATTGTACTATTGCCCCTTAGAAATCACTGCAGTATGTCTTATTTTGACATAGATTTACAGATTATCTTTCCACACTCACTTACTTTAGGATATGAAAATTCACTTAAGAAATATTTATATACAAAACTATTTTTGTTTCTCACAAAATTTCTCAGATATTTTGCATGAGCAAAAAGCATCAGATAATGTAGCATGATGGGAAACAAGCATGCCCTCCTCTTGTTTGATAGCAATGAAGCTTCTTCAAGACTGTGCATGGAAATAACTAGTTACAAATAATTGGTTGCTTGCAATTATGGCTTTCCTCTACGTTGACTGTATGATTACATCACATTGTGTTTGTGGTTTATAAGAGGTAACTTTACTCCTTTTTCAGACTAACTGTAACTTCTTTAGTTATGTGACCTTCATGAAATAGTGGCAAAAGAATATTGCATAGCTCAGGTTCTGGCATATGCTGTGTCTCATGCTTTTGCCTTGCACTCTTCTGTGCTGAGGCTACAATGAGATGGATGGGAAAACCATGCGCATTGAACCAGTTTGTAGCATTCAGATGTTTTCAAGTGACTACAAGGTAACCTTTAGATATTTTGTGAAAATGGAAAAAGTTACTTTTCATAACTGGAATGAAGTAGTTTGAGGTCCTAGAATAGTAATCATTACTAATTACTTTTAAAACTACTTCCTGAGCTCATCTAAAGAACAAGTGAAAGCCTAGCCATGAAGTTTTCATAAGCATTCGAAGGCTTTCATGTCCAGCATCTATAGTTTTTTGTGGGTTTTTCGGGCCATGTGGCCATGTTCCAGCAGAGTTTCTTTCTGATGTTTCGCCAGCATCTGTGGCTGGCATGTTCAGAGAATGAAGATGCCAGCCAGAGAATGCCAGAGAATGAAGACTTTGGACTGTGTTACACAATGTGATCTAGCCTATTGGTATGAGAAGGTAATCTTGGTCTCTGCACTTTCTATTTGTAACCAAGGTTTCAGGCATTCCATATGACCCCATTTAATGTTCTCATATAGACTGAAGTCCTGAAATTCCCATTGAGTAAGCTCCAGCCAAGATATGAGCATGCAGAACATTTTTTCCCCATCTTCTGCCTGCTCAGGACATCTCTAGTCCTTTATATGACAGTCCTGCCTTTGTATTTATTTCCCTATTTAATGCTTCTGTGAGACTGAATAGTTTGATACATGAAGTGAGAGCTTACATTGGCTTAATCCATGTGCGTTTCAACTCACAACTCTTGCAGCCCTGCAAAAATGTCTCCTGCTCTTGGAACTAAGGCAGTGCTAAAACTTGTCTTCAGAGATTTATAAGTCTCATTGATGGGCCACCATTTATCAACTTCCCCATGAGCTTGTGGGCTGCATTTGACTTGCTAGACTATGTCTAATATGTCTAGTCCTATAAATTGTTCTAAAAGACACATTTGTTTGTCCTTTGACTTCCCTTTCTTCCTTTCTGAAAATGCCCAGTGAGAAAATTGGCTGCCCAGCAAAGAAACTATCCAGCAGATCTCAGGTATGGGCTGGCTTGAAAGTTTAGCCCCAGTTGCTATGGAATGTTTTCAAACTCTCAGCAAGTTCTCTGGCTGTCTGCAATATAAATGGCTGAGCATACCCTGTAAAGGATGGAATATCCTCGGTTGCTGGAATTGCGTAAGAAATCTTTAGTGATATGGAGAAGGGCTTGGGGACCTTGGATGTCAGCACAAGGGAAGATGAATTTATAGGTGGAGCAATCTCTCTTCTATAACTGACATCTAAGGTCCCCGAGGCTCTCTCTTGTAGCACTATGGATTTTTTTTCCCTTACTCTTTTATTTCTAGAATGTGATGTATAGTGCATACACCATTTCTGAGAATATTTTCACACTTAAAAGTGATAACAGCAGTCCTCCAATCCATCCCCCACTCAGAACGAGTCCTTCTTTGTTTATTTTGTGTTCCTTCCCAGCATTTTTTCTTTGTTTAGGCATAAATGGAAAGTATCCTTTTCCAAAAATGAGAGAAAGAAATTAGACACCCTTGTTTTCTCAAGTTGCTTTACACCAGAGGGAGCTATAGGAACTTCTGAACCATGGGGATTACTCATTTGGCCAATTTCTTCTCCAGTCCTGCTCCCTCCTCTGCCAAGGTCTGGCAATAAAAATCTCCCAGCTTTAATTACAGGCAAGATTTTTTTTTTCCCAGTGGAGCAGTGGGGTATTTCATCCCCAGGAATTAGTGCCAAACTGTTGTGGACCAAAGGATGCTAAAGATGAATCTTTGACAAGTTATTTGTCAAATGGTATACCACACTCTGAGTGAGTGTGTTCCACTGTCAAACAGCTCTTGTTGTTAGGAGCTTCCTCCTAATGTTCAGGTAAAATCTCTTTTCCTGTAGTCTGATTCCATTGCTCTGGGTCCTTTTCTCTGGATCAGCAGAAAACAAGTTTGCTCCATCCTCAATATGACACCCCTTTAAATACTTAAACAGAGCTATCATATCACCTTTTAACCTTCTCTTCTCCAGGCTAAACGTACCCAGCTCCCTAAGTCTCTCTGTATAGGGCATGATTTCCAGACCCTTCATCATTTTAGTTGCCCTCTCAGTAAACACTCCAGTTTGTCAACTTGCTTTTTGAACTGTGGTGCCCAGAACTGGACACAATATAGTTGCCCCTCCATATTCACAGATTCAATGCATTCATGCATCCACAGCTTGAAAATATTCCAAACATATATAAATTCCAAATAGCAAACCTTAATTTTGCCATTTTATATAAGGAACACCATTTTACTATGCCACTGTATTTAATGGGACTGGAACATTCACAGATTTTGCTATCCAAGGGGGTTCCTGGAATCAAGCCCCAGTAGTTAACAAGGGTCCACTGTATTCCAGGTGAGGCCTGACCAAAGCAGAATAGCAGGGACGTAGCTAGGATTTTGGGAAGGGGGGGGGAGGTTCCAGACTAAGTGCCACCATTATAATGGGGCTTGAGTGCAGCAGCGCAGCAGCACACACCATTCATTTTTCTAATGGAAGGGGGGTTCGGACCCCAAGAACCCCCCCCTTGGCTGCGTGCCTGAGAATAGGGTGGCACTGTTACGTCTCTTGATCTAGACACTATTAATGCAGCCTAGAATCGTATTGGCCTTTTTAGCTGCTGCATCACACTAATGTCTCATGTTCAACTTGTGATCTACTAGGACTGCTAGATCCCTTTCACACGTAGTCTTGTTAAGCCAGGTGTCTCCCATCTTATATCTATGCATTTCATTTTTTTTTTCTGCCTAAGTGCAGTGCCTTACATTACCTGTTGAAATTCATTTTTTAGGGGTTTTTTGTTTGTATGTTTGCTTTAATTTTGGCCCAGCTTTCTAATCTATTAAAGTCCTTTTGAATTTTGATCCCCTCTTCTGGGTTATTAGCTATTCCTCCTAATTTGGTGTCATCTGCAAATTTGATAAGCATCAAGAATTTCATATTCTTGAAGAAAAGTGAGATGAGACCCTAGTGAACAAAAGATGGCTATATGATGTGGGAAGAGAGTGGCTGTGAATAAACACAAGCAAACCAACAAACTAGTGTGACATGCAATCTAACTACCAGTGAGTATGGGCATACAAAGGCTGCTAACTCCAACAGGAAAGTATGTGGATAGGTATAGTATGTGGAATACTATAATAAGGTGTTTTTTAAAAAATCTCTTTAGAAAGGGACAGAGGAGAGAGACTGAAGCGGGTTACAAACCGCCAAAAAATACGTATGGAATACGTATTAGGGTTAGGAAGGGGCAGTGCTTCTGCACCACCCTAACCCTAGTACGTATTCCATACGTACAACATGGCGGTGCCCCTTCCACATGGGGGCCGCCATGTTTACGTATCGGATGCTGTGCGTCCGCATGTGTCGCGGCGTCTATGACATCGCGAGTCCGCCCCTGGCACCTCGCGACATCATAGAGGCGCCGCTTAAAGAAGCTCCATTTTGGAGCTTCTTTTTCGGTCCGTGTGGGAGCCGCGCGGTGTGGCTGCTGCGGCTCCCGCACAGAGCAAACGGTGGCAGCGGCAGACCGCCTCAAAGCGGCGGTTTATAACCCGCCCTTGACATAGTGAATTTTACGTTGACTTTTTGGCAAATTGCTGGTTCTGAGGCAGTCAAAGGAAAGCGTCAGTGTGCACATGAATGGGGTGAGGGGGTTCAGCAATACTAAAAAATACCTTCAGAGCCCACAAACATTAAAAAAAATGCTTCTAGAAATCACAAGGGTGATCTCCAAGGTGTTGCCATAGCAGAAGCTTGCCAAACCCTGAGATTTCAGGATCATTTGGCTGAATTTTCGAGCATTAGTCTGAGCCTCTTGTGGTCTATGATGAAGCCCCAAAGATGTCACAAAGAGTGGCCCCTGATGATGTAAATAAACATGATAGATTCATATCATTTGAACAAAAAGTCTAACAAATAGCAAGTATCTTTCTGTTCTGAAAAAGAAGAGAGAGAGAAGGGAAAGAGAAGACATAGATTAGTTGTTTGGGTTTGGAGAAAGAGGATAAAACAGAAATGAGGTGAGATAGAAAGAAAGAAAAACTCCAGAGACAAGAGAAAGTGGGGTTGTGGGAATTAGGAAGAGAAGGGTAGGTAGGGGGTCTCTCAGTGGGAGGAGAAGGAAAAAGACAAGAGAGACAAGGGAAAGAAAGTACATACTACTAGGAGTTCTGCAAGTGAGAGGAAGAAGATGAGAAAGAAATTAAGAGAAAGAGAAGTGAATTTGGAAATTAAAGGGGGAAAGAATAAGGTGCCTAAGCAGATGATGATAATAATAATAATAATAATAATAATAATAATAATAATAATAATAATAATAATTATTATTATTATTATTATTATTATTATTTTATTTCTTACCCAGCTCTCCCCATGGCAATATTTGAACCATACTTTTTGCTGATAATGGTGTAGACCACAAAAAAGTCTTCAGCTTGAATCATTTAGGATAGGAGCAAGAACATGAGAACAGATGTAGGCAAATTTATAATAAATTAGGAAAAGCTGGAATGCAGTAGTCCAGCTAAATGAAGAACTATACCCAGCAACCATTGAGCCAGGAAATATTGAGACAGCTCAGTATTTCCATTCACTAACTGCTCCCTCTTACTGAGTTCTTGTGCTGGCCATAGTCTGGGAACTTTCAAAGAGGAACAGGGAGGAAAGGAAGTATCAAGGCAGAGTCTTTGAAGAGTGGTCAGTAGCCACTCAGAAACAATCTGCTGCACTGGGATGCAAAAGGAGAAAAAACTTTTTTCAAAGCAATGCTTTGAAGATACCCTGAGATATCTTCCCTTCCCTGAGGACCAGAGAAGACGAGCCAAGTGTTGCCACTTTGGTTCAGATCCTGAGATCTGGCAGCCTTAGGTGCCCACAACTGCAGCTCCTCCTTTAGGAGGCAAATATCTTTTTGCAGCTGTAAACTGATCTCAAAACAGTCCCTCAACTTAATATTGTATCTTTTCTTCATTCCTTTTTCTGTCTTTGTTCTTACCGTGCACTTTTTCTGCATATCACTTTGATATCTAAGGGCCCAAACAGACAGGCCAAAATAAAGCTGCTTTGGGTCACTTTGGAGGTACAGTATGTTGTTTAAATGACATATGCATCTTAAGAGGCCAGAAGCCAATATTTAGTGCCAGAGTGTGGCTTCGGTGTGGCTTCTGACCTTTTAGGATGCATGTATCATTTAAACAGCATATCTCCAAAGTGGCCCGAAGCAGCTTTATTTTGGCCTATCTGTTCGGGACCATAATTAGTGATCTCTTCCAGAAAAGAACAGAGTCCACTTTCATGGGGCTCCTCTGTGATTTTGGGGAATATTCCACTATCACAATATTCCACTATCAAAGAGAGAAAGATTTTCCATCCTTCAAATTCACCAGTTTCCTTACTCAGTTGCTGCCTGCATTCCTTATTAAAGATACTGGAAGAGTTGTGGTTTGAGAATCTGAACCTAATTACTCTGCCATCATTCTAGCAGACTCTTAACAGCCTGCAGGCTTCTTGACACAAAGTCCCTTTTTCATTCTAAGAACTAAAGTTCACTGAAATCTCCTGGAGACCTCAGGGTGAGATAAGCAAACATAGGTAGGAAAAGAATGTACTTTACCAGGGTCCAGTGGGGCCCAACCCAGACTGCAGTCCCCATTACTGTGAGAAAAAAAATGAGGATAAACTGTAGATTTGATGGTGTCCTTAAAAATCATTTTCTTGCATTTATATATCCATTGCCCAAGTCCTGGGAAATTGGCTGGAAGCCAGTCAGAAGCAATGTTAGAGCAATATCAAACAACATTCTGAACTGTGGGCCTCTTGGGCCCATGCCAGCCTCAGAACCTTCTCTAGAACAGATAATGTTTGTGCAATTAAACTAGGCCTGCAGAAAACTGAGAGGCAAGTGTGTTTCAATTAATTCAACATAGTCTATCATATCATGGCCTGTAAGTCCCAAAGATTTTCTAAACCAAAACAAATCAAATCAAAAACCATTGACAAGCAGTTCTGGTTCAGAAGCAAATAAGAAAGCTTTGATGTTCTTCAATGGAAGAAGAACTGCTTATGTATCTTCTAACTTGAATGTGAAACTGCATAAGAAATTGACTTTGGGGGAGCTATTTCAGGATTTTGCAATGAAGAGGCACAACAAACAAACAAACAAACTACCTTAAAGTTTCCCAATAGGAGGGTCCATTAGTTTTTTTTAAAAAATAAACCTTTAGAGAATAATTACTTTTTAACAACCAAAACTTCATTAAATAGTTAGCAACTCTACAGGGCTCTTAGTCAGTGTGCTGTTATTTTTTTTTAAAAAAGTAGCAAGAGTAAGAATTTTTCAGAAATGTAGAATATGTAATAGTAATTTTAAAATTAAAACAAATACTGTCCATATTTGGAGAAGGCATGTATATGGTGGGAAGTTGTAGTGTCAGTGTAGGGGTAGGGCTATATTAGAAGCAAATAAAACAATAAATTACTAATATGATAAAAGAGGATGTGCTGAGCCTAGCTGGTATAAATGGCTGCGATAGGATGTATGTATGAATGATGTGTATGCTGTGTGTATAAGGGTAAAGGATGTGTGAGGGATAATTATGCCCACTTGGGACTCTGCATATGCCCATTAGTGTTTTGTGGGTGGCTTTTTGGGGATAAACTGATCTTTTGGCTGAAAAAAAAGTTTCCTATCCTGACATATAACATTTGGATAATAATCTAAATTGTCAAGGAGGAAATAATATTTCCTGGAAAGTAAACTGGCCCTGCCATACAGCAGGATTGGGTAACCTGCTTCACATGCTTCGAAGAGAATCTGTCTTGTCTTGGTTTTCTTTTAACAGCTCCTTAAATAAAATGATGTAAATGTATCTTGGTCAACAAGATTTGTTACAACTAGAGGGTACTAACATAAGATATGGGTGGCATGGGTATTTATGTTATGATAGAAAAGAAAAACATAAAGATTTTGTCAATCATGTGATTAGGAATGTACTTTATGTAACATGGGTAAAGATCAAAAAGAAATTTTATAAGAAATTACCAGTCTGGACTTCACCTCAAGAGGATTGGGGTTATGGACGAGAACAAGCCCAAAATACAATCAGATATAAAACTCTGTTGGAATGGAAAGGCAATAATCCTCAAATGTTATCAATAGAACAATTAAGAGATCTAGGGTATAATATGAGTTGGTTTACTTTTTATCAATTAGTTGAGAGATTAAAGTCTGACTTAAAAATTTATGGAATTGAGGAAGGAGAGAACGAATTAGATGAGATATTATTGTATTCGAAAGACGCAACCATAGCTAAAATATACAAATTATTGTTAAAAAGAGAGACAGAAATGGAAATAATAAAGGAAGCCTGTGTGAAGTGGTCGCAAAATTTTGGATATTCTATCCCCATTGACACTTGACATAAAACATGGGGACAAGATTTAAAATTCACTGATAGCATGGACGTCAAAGAGAATTTCTATAAAATGCTTTATCGCTGGCATTATTCACCTAACAAAATTGCAAGGATGCAAGGCAGTATCATCATCAGCTGCTGGAAATGTCAAAGTAAACAGGCCATATTATATCATGTTTGGTGGACATGTCCATCAGTTATTAAATTCTGGAAAGAAGTTCATGACATAACACAAAAGGTTCTACAAATTAAGATTAAATTTAAACCAGAGAGCTATCTTTTGAATATTATTGTAGAAAAACAAGAACGTAGATATTTAAAAATTCTATTATATGCTTATACGGCGGCGAGATTATGTTACGCCCGAAAATGGAAAGATACGAATATCCTTACAATGCAGGAATGGCTGGAAAAATGGTTAAGTATGGCTCAACTAGATAAACTAACTTTGCTAAGAAGTGATAGATGGTCTCAAGAATGGGAGAATGACTGGAAAAGAGTAAGCTAGCAGATACGGATTACGGATATGGATTACAAAATTTTGGGGTAAAGATTATATATGGGACATGTTAACTGGACGGTAATGTAAATAGTTCCAGTATACTGAGTATATATCTCCGGTTGGAAGGGAAGCGTTTATGGAGAACAGAGTCATGGATAATAGTCAAATCACACAGATTGACAGAGACAATCTCAAAAGAAGGTTACTTTTTCAGCATTGCTTGATAAGAAGTTATTTCTCAAGAAAACAATGTATATAGCAGAGGGGGTGGGGATAGGGTGGTTTTATTGGTGGGGGGGGGGGATTATTTTGAAGATGTTCAACACGTTGGAAATCTTTGTACAAATATATATCTAAAGTTATGAATTTTTGTTAAGTCTTGAACAAATAAATAAATAAAAGCAAAAAAAAGTAAATGTATCTTGGTCAAATCACTTTGGGATTATTGGTGAACCAAAACCTTCTTTTATACTTCCCAAGACTCAGGCTTCATCTGCATTTGCACTACAGAAGACTGTAGTTTGGTACCACTTTAACTGCCCTGTCAAAATGGTATGGAGTCTTAGGATTTGTAGTTTGATGTGGCACTACAGCTTTCTGACAGAGAAAGCTAAATATGGCACAAAACTAAAAATCACAGGATTCCATAGCACTGAGCCATATCAGTTAAAACAGTGCCAAATTGCATTAATTATGCTGTGCAGATGCAGCTTCAGTCTCTCTTTCACATCAGGTTTTACGCGATATATTCTGGTCCTCTTGTTTTCCTTTGAAGGGTACAGCAAAATTCTTCAAACATGCCCACCTCAGTGGATTGGATGAGAATATGGATTCTTTTCAGGTGGCAAAATATCTTGTGTCAGCATCTTAACTAGGATTTAAAATGTGTGGTTCGTATGGGCAAAATTATGCTTTCACACCTAAAGTATCCATGATTGTATCCCTAATTACATGAGTGTGATGCACTTGTCTAATTCCAATCTGATCATTTCTTGAGTCATCATTTGTGTTGAAATCAACTTGCAAAAGAACCCATTACTTTGTGCATAGGGAACAGGCAGTAAGAAAAATCTCCTCCAAACATGGAAAAAAGCATACATGCAAGTATTCTAATTGTTCTTTTGTTTATTGAGTAATGTTAATGAAAGATAATAAAATATGAGGTTAAATAAAGAGTTGAAAATGTGTATTCAAGTACTAAAAATCTAATTATGCTCATCATTTTGTATTCATTGCTGGAAGCTAGTAGAAGGTTTAATTGTCATACAATCTGTGCCTAACTCACAGCAGACCTTTTTAGCGGACCTCCTTGATTTTCTTTAGGCTTTGTTTTGCTGAGTACCTTTATAATAGTAAGCATACATGTATTCATTTCCCCCCCCTCAGTGCTCATCCAAGTATATATTTATTCTTGATGCATAGAAATAGAAAAGAACATTCTGTGTGGGCAAGTTGTTACTTGGACAGTTCAGAAGACTGATTTACACTATTTTAACCCCAGTATGGTCAATGGAACTGTACTAAACTAATTGGTCTGTGGGTTGGCCACTTAGCACTCCAGAAACACTATAATCAGGAAAGTCACAAATCTATATTTTCAGCCACAAAACTGCATAACTGAAATGAAATCGTCCCCCTCCCAGTTTCTATTTGCTGCTTTCAAGAACAATATTTGCATTTCCATTCTACTAGAAAACCTTGTCTCTTCTGCTCAAAGTGCTTTTTAAAAATCAGGATAATTTTATTGTGCTTGTAACTGGCAATGAGGGACAATGAAAATGTAATTCTTTTGGACTGCAAACAAAATCATTGCAGAGCAATATTGTCATCAGGAAGTAAGATGCTGGATGCATTCTTTATTTAGGAGCTGACGCTGTCACTTTCAGGGCAGAGCGTTGTACTACTTGTAAACCAAGAGAGGACTCTGCCTGAAGCTCATTGTATGTTTCATGTGAACTGAGCTGTTCTTAAGGTCTGAGGTATAAATAGAAAACATCTTTCAAAACTGGATTGACAGAAGCACCGCTTCAAACATTACTATAACAATTTGAGTGCCCTCAAATTCAGAGCTTAGGCAAGGGAGAGGACTATAACTCTCAGAATTCTCCAGCTAGTATGTCCACAAGGTGGAGGGATTCTGGGAGTTACGGTATTGTTATTGCTGAGTAGATATACAATTATTTACTATATCTTTTCTTTGAATAACAAATAATTTTAGCCTTTTCTTCCATCTGCAATACAGTCTTTAAAATCCATTGTTAATGACGCCTATTTCCAATTGCAGCTACTCTATGCACAGTTTGAATGTGGTTGTTTCACAAAGAAAATAGTATTTTTCTTCCTGGTGTTTCCTACACCAAAAATTGCAGCTTAATATGCAAAAGAGACACATGAATTTTGCATAGATTAAGTTCCCAATTACAGCATTTTCTGTAAAGGAAGCAACCTCTTCTGTACATATATATATATATATATATATATATATATCCTAATATGCACATTATGTACTGTGTGTGTGTTTGTATATAATGTGCATATTAGGATAAGTTCATATAAAATACATACAATAGTTTACATAAAACATCTAAAAATATGAGGCAAAACAAACGTAAGTGGAAATGAAAAACCTGAAGAAAATTAAGTTGAAAGTCTTTCCTTCTGTATTCTACTCAGAATGGTGTTCTGATGAATTTCTGCAGTGGGATATTGGGAAATGGTAACTGCTTCATGGAGAGGACCATTGTAACTGTCACAGTAGAATAGGCCAGTTTTATTCCAGAAGCCACAGGCTGGCACTACTTCTGCAGTTTCTGCAGGAAAACTGGTGGTCTCTATTCACCAGCTTGCAACCTTAGGACTTTGTCTTGTTGTGCTTTCTCTTCCTCTTGGATACCCATAAATAATTACTACTGCCCACCATAAAGAAAATGTTCCTTGCATTACCAAAGACCTTTCCAATTTATCCTCAATTCTCTCTCTTTCCCCCTCTCCCCAGTTTTATTGCTGGAATTTTTCTTATGAGATTTTTGGCCCTGTGCTAAGAAGTTGCACAGTGTGGAGGGAGATTGTGTTATAGTTGCCAATTTAACCAGTTGGCCAGATTTTCTCCTACTTAGACATCCCATCTTTAATTGGGCTGGATCCATCCTCCAGATGGTTACAAAAGATAAACTGGTGTACAAGCATCAGCACCATACTCAAGCCTTTAAGTTTTCCAAGATGCTGAATGTTTTTTTCCCCCTTCAAAAATAGGCTCAGCAACTCAAACAATCCCTTTAAACCTGGATTTCTTTATGTGTATTCAGCACATGAGACCACCAGGTGACAATACAAAGACTAGAGAGGAGAGAGAGAAATGGAGAGAAATGGAGGATGCATATGCAGAAGATGGAGTTACCAAAGTAATGGCAGCAGAAATAAGGATAGCCAATGGGCAGCATAGTCTCTGGGATTAGCGGCCCATTCATACTACACAATGTAAGTGCTATTGTTCCACTAACTGCCATGGTTCCATTTTATAGAATCTGTGAGTTTGTAGTTTGGTGAGGTACTAGAGCTGTCTGGCTGAGAATTATAAATCCCCCTGACTAAAATTCAGTTCCAAGGCTGTTTCCGATTTATAGCAACCCTAAGGTGAACTTATCATGGACTTTTCTTGGTAAAATTAGTTCAGAGGAGGTTTGTCACTGCCTTCCCCTGAGGGTGAAAGAGTGTGACTTACCCAAGGTCACCCAGTGGGTTTCATGGCTGAGTTGGGAATTGAATCCTACTCTCCAGAGTTGTAGTGTGTGTGTGTGTATGTGTGTGTGTGTGTGCGTGAGGGAGAGAGAGAGAGAGAGAGAGAGAGAGAGAGAGAGAGAGAGAGAGAGCTATTTTTTTAAAAAAAAAGCATTAAAAGTCAGGATATGAAAAACTCATAAAATTAAAAGCCCATTGCAGTCCATTAAAAGACTGTTGCAGTCAATTTCTAAATGAGTGATGGAATTGGAAAGTTTTCATTTACTGGTAGAAGAACAACAATGAGGGAAGTGTCCTCGCCTTCTTAGGGATGGAATTCCAAAGTTCTGAAGCAGCCACCAAGAAGGCTTTCTCCCTTGTATCTACCCAATGTGCTTTGGATGGCAGTGGAACTGAGAGAAGGATCTTCCCCAAAAATGTTAATAATCAGGATGGCTCATTTGGGGAGATATGTTATGGATGTGTTTCATAGGACATAACCAGCACTTTGTCATGTACCCAGAAACTGAATGGAAGCTAGCGGAGCTGTTGTAGCAAGACAATTGCGTGCTCCCTGTAGCTAGCCCTAGGTAACATTCAGGCTCTAATTCTTTGGACTATGTTATGTTTCTGCTCACTTCTTTAAAGGCACCCTCATGTAGTATCTTGCAGTAACTGAAGCAGGATATAAACCAAGGCCCAAGACAGACATGAATATGTATCTCTTTCTCAATTCTCATGGCATGCTAAAAGCAACCAGCTGAGTGAACTTACTGTTGAACAGTCACAAGAATTCTCTTCATCCCATTACTATCCACTGTGCTCTCTCTCTCTCTCTCCCTCCCCCCTCCCTCCCTCTCTTTAAGTGCGGAGACAGTGGTGGCATCTATCTTACTATAGTGGCCCTCTCTCTGATAGAATACTTGTTATATGTAGAATCTCCAAATATTCAATAGCAGATGATTTCTAGCACCACAATGCCATGTTTAATTCATAGAGTACCCACAGTTTGTCTTGGGCCCGCAATAAGACAAGCCATTGTTTTGTAAAAGGAGAGCTTGACTGCCTAGGGATGCTGCTGTGTTTCAAAAATAGAACTGGGATCAAGAAAGACACAAAGAACTGGAAGCAGAAGAGAAATCAGAATTAAAGTATTAAGGACTGCATGAATACTCAGGGTGCATCTTATAACCCAACTAAACCAGGATATATAGATACAAATAGACTCAATTCCATTCAATGAAATTAGCTTTATCCAAGCTAGCTTAACTAGATTGTGAATTTGGCTACCCATAAATCTTGGCACCACAAGTAAAAAGTGAAAAACTCCTGAGTTGCAAGGAATGTAGGTTAGGCAAGGCTAAGGATGACAAGGTCTGTTCTCCTGGGATTGCCAGGCACAAAAGAAAGCATTAAATTTTAAAAAGTCATTGTCAGAGACATAACACATTGGCATCTATTCCTGCTTTCAATTTGTGTTGCACACGGCAGGGCCCTCGGGCAGTGACAATCTAAAAATGCCATCAGATATGCTTAATTCTTTTCAAGTAGGCTTTTAAACCTCATTTGCAGTCCCTGACAAAGAAGGGAGGAGAACTTAAACTATTTTAATTTTATAAGGAATGTGAGTGTCAAAAGGTCAAAGAAGATCTGAGCTTATCCCTTGAATGGAATGAAGACTGAATTACTATTTCCTCCCCTTTCTTCCCTAAAACACACATACACATAGAAACAGGAAAGGGGGAGAGGGAGAGGGAGATATATATATATATATATATATATATATATATATATATATATATCTTGAATAGTTAATGCAGTCTTATTTAATCTTCCATTTGGGCCAAGCAAAAATTAGGATAGGTTCAGACACTACCCAAACAGAGGGGAAATATGCTATCCCTTGAAATACCCAGGAACAGTAAATGATTTCATCTATCAACATTCTGAACAAAACCAGGTTGGTTTGACCATTGGGTTATGAATCTGGAGCCCAGAGTTTGAATCCTCATTGGGTCATGAAATCAACTGGGTGACTTTGATAAGTCATATGCTCACAGCCTCAGGGGAAAGCAAACCCCCTCTGATCAAATCTTGCCAAAAAAAAATCCATGATAGGCCTTAGGATTGCCATAAGTTGGAAATTACTTGAAGGCACATAACACACACACATAGACTAACTTACTGGCTGTCAAATTCATGAGCTCGACCCTGGCAACTAACACTAAGAATCAGTATGACTCCTGGAGCATTCCTCTGGAGCATTTTATTTGTTTTATATTGTTTATCATTCAGTAGGAATGCTCTAGGCTGCCTTGAGGGCACAGAGAAATAACACAGCAAAAATTAACAAAATCAACAAATGTGAGCAATAACTAGCTAGCTCAGACAGTAGTAAAATCTAAAATTACAGCTGAAAAGGAAAAGGATCCAACACATTTATGGAAATACACTTGGAAAGAAGTGGGGCTTGTAATGATGGAGGAAGCCATTACTGCATTATGTGAGACCTCAGACTTGGAGGGAGAGAGGGAGCAGGCACAGATCCACCAAGTTTAGCCAAGAGACAGATGAAAGGTCATCCCTCCATTCCAACTGCCACTGCTCTGGCCTTGGAGGGAGAGAAGAACCAGCAGGATCTGCTGGACTTGATCCCCTTCCCTACTGCCTTTCCTTTCTCCTTTTTTGATGTGTCTTTTTAATACTGTAAGCCTGAGGACAGGAAACTGTCAAATTAACAATTTGTAAGCCACTCTGAGAAACTTTGTGGCAGAGGAATGGGGTATAAATACTGTAAATGAAGTGAAGTGAAATGAAATGTGTGGTGCTGCTGCTGAGAATTCCTCCCCTTTTCAACTTTCCAACTTAATAAATTTTAAAAGTGGGCAAGTGAGAAGGTTCTTCCTTTCTGATCTTACAGTGCAGATCAGAAATGATGCTCTATGGAGCAACTCCTTCCAGTGGCAAAGTGAGCATCAATTTTATACATTCTTCCTTTTCTGAAGTAATGCTCAACCCCACACCGATAAACTGAGAGGAATGACAGAAGGAGTAGAACTGTTGTGGCAGTGTGTGAGCTCAAGTTCAGCTCAACTTCTCACTGCCACTGTTGGCAGTGGATCTCACCCAATAGGGAGCCAGGGTTTTCAGTACAGGAAGGTTGATTCATATTTCAAGCCCTGCCTTTTCAGTGCCATGAAATAAAACCTAGACCTGCATTTCCTGTAGGAAAAGAAGAGCAGCACTCCATCCTCCTCATTAGTATTTTTTCCCTAAGAAGCTTGCTCTAGAAGTCATGATGAATGAATTTGGGATTAAAGCTGAAACTATCACTATGAACTTCTGAAATATGGGTGTGTGTGTGTGTGTGTGTGTGTGTGTGTGTGTGTGTATGTGTATGTATGTGTGTATGTATGTATATATATATATATATATATATATATATATATATATATATATATAATATTACTTTTAGGGGGGAGAGCAGTTTTGGAGGAAAAAACTTTGTTAGTCTCCAGCAGCATCCATGTCTCCCAAACTGGTATAGTGGTTTGAGCATTGGACTATGACTCTGGAGAACGGGTTTCTAATTCCCACTTGGGCAGGAAACCCATTGTGTGACCTTCTGCAAGTCACATTCTCTCAGCTTCAGAGGGTGGCAATGGAAAACCCCTTCAGAAGAAACTTGCTAAGAAAACTCCATGATAGTTTCACTTCAGGGTCACCGTAAGTCAGAAATGATTTGAAGGCAAGCAACAACAAAGTAGGAATAGCAATAAGAGGAGAAGTAGGGAGTTCCGTCCTTATGCTGAATTCCTCTCTCAGGTTAGCAAGCAGTGTACTAGGGCATGGTCGTCAATGGGATGAATACAGTTGTCTCAAGTTTCCATACACTCTGTCATTAGATTGGTAGAGACCCTTCTTCATCTCTCACTGCCATCACTGAATTTTTGGAAAGTGAACTAAAAGGGGAACCCATTTCTTCCTCTGCTTGAATAGGATATTTTTATATTTCATTTTTGATTAAATTTTGGTATGCTTTGTAACACAAAATGACATTTCTAAACTGGGGCACTGATGTATTTTCAGAGTTGCTTAAGATTGTTCTAATGGGGTGTGTGTGTCATATATCATTGACCCCACATTAGATAAGTTCCTTTTTAAGGATTTATTTGCAGGCAGTAATGTATCAATGAATATAAACCCTAATCTATGTTTTTTAATGAAAAAAAGTTAAAATGGATTTGTAAAGTAAAACTTCAGACTTGCATTCATTCTGCAGATTTTTTTTATCTTGCCCAATTAACTTATTTTATGCAATTGTCCACTTCATACATAGAAAAAAATGCTATTTAATGAACCATGCAACAATGTGAAATTTCTGCATCTCTGACTATAAAGACATCTTCTTGCCTGTCTGAAAGGCATGAAAAGGAGGTCAAGAGAAAAGGTTACTGCTTTTGATTGAAATAGTCCTGGAGAAAGGATTCTTCTATATTTAACTGAATGACAAAACCAAAACACTGAGCAACTGAAGGAAAGAGAAACATATGACCTGGTTGTGAAATAACAGTTATTCTAAGGCATAATAAAATGTCTAGAAGGCAGCTGTTTGTGACATGGGAAAATCTTGTAATCTAAATGGTAGTTAGGGGGAAGGTATGATATTATTAGCTTTGAAAAGTCAATTGCTTTCTTTAAATAAATAGCTACTTATAGTTGTTTGTCTGGAGTAAGGCTGTAGATATAGCTTTTTGAAGCAACATTCAAAGAGCTGATGTGATTATATCAATATTTTTGAGTTGTATGCTAATACATTTCATGTAAAGGATAAAATATTTTGTCTATATCTGAATGAAGTGAGCATTGTGTGTGTGTGTGTGTGTGTGTGTGTGAGAGAGAGAGAGAGAGAGAGAGAGAGTTAGCTGACCAGCTAAACCTATGATTCCAAAACTTTGGTCCTGCGGCTGTTTTGGACTTCAACTCCCAGAAATCCCAGCCAGTTAAAAATTCTGGGACCTGCAGTCCAAAATATCTGGAGAATCATGTGTCATGAGCTAGACACATGATTTTCTACAACAGTAAAGTTTTATTTTATTATTTAAATGACAACAAGTACATTTTTTTCAAAATCATGTTTGAGGAATTAGATGTAAAAATAAAATCTGAGGTTGGTTTTGTTTTTGTTTTCCAAATTCACTTTATGATTCTAAAACTAATGGATAAACACATCTTGTTAAACACATTACAGCAGGCCTGCTAAAAACTGTTTAAATAAAAATATCAGAACAGTCAAAATAATCTAATATTATATAAGCATTCAAAATAACAACTCACAATATATAAGCATCCAAAGGAAAGACCATACAGTCTGATATCTAGGACATGATGTTTTATTTATCTAAAGACTTGGTTGTAAAACTTCTCCGCAACCTTGGAACTTGTTGGTTTCCCCAGAAACTGTCTACAGCTTTCCACTCACCTCTCATCTAGCCTATAGCAAAAATAGTAGTAAGATATATGTTTTCAGAATACATTACAGAATTAGAGAAACTGTACAAGTCCATTGGCTTATTCTTTTAAAAGCCCAGCTTCATATATTAAACATATATTAATGGCAGTAGCTACTGCAAGACAGATGTAATATTTATTAGTGTATACCAGTATCCATCTCCTTCCCGCCAGTCTATCCATTCATATAAATAGATCACGAGAGTCAATAGAGTTGTGTCTGGTAAGGCTTGTAGAAAAAGATATTATCCTTTTCAATCTTGGTTTATATCAGTTGACAGGTAATACTTTGCTTTTATTCACTGGTGACCTGAAATATGGTCTTATAGTTCTCCCGAGGTGTGGTGTATATTTAAGGAAAACATATATATTTCAGTCCCTAGAGTCCTGGACCTTGAACTCATTTAGTTAAAGAACATGGTGATGTAATTTTTTTTTTAGGTCACTATCTCATTCTATGGTATAGGGCTGTTTCAAATATTTCCATTTATCGTTTGTGATACTATTTATCCCTTCCCACATATGGCCGCTGTCACATTGCCAATTTAATGCAGTTTGACACCATTTTAATGGTCATGGGATCTGTCCTATGGAATCCTGGGATTTGTAGATTTTTGTGGCTCAAGAGTTTTCTGACAGAGAAAGCTAAATATCTCACAAAATTAAAAATCTCAGAATTCCATATCATACCATAGCAATTCACGGTAGTTAAAGTGGTGTCAAACTGCATTAATTCTGCAGTGTAGATGCACCCTAGGTTTTATATCTAGCACTTTATTGAAAGGAATTTATATCCAACACCATCTTGAGAGGAATTTAAAGCAGTATACTGTTTCATCTGCATTAAGCAGATCGGGCTGTCTCGTACCACTGTTTCAATTTTAATGCAACCTTGGATTAGTAATTTGCACCCAGGACAGATTAGGAGAAAGGGGTGACACAATAACAATCCGCACGGCCGCAACAACAATCCACTGGAAAAAGGACCCACAAAATGGAGCTTCCCCCCCCCCGCGATGCTGCCAAGGTGTCATTTGTGCCCTGGGATGTAGAGGTGACATATCTTGTGTGCTGCACCATTTGGACACATCACACAAGACATGTCATGGATGTGTACACCGTTTGGATGACACTGTGTCAAGATGGCACCACCCATACGTCCTAGAGTTCGGGAATGTGAGGTTGCTGCGCACTCCCGAACCCTAGTATCGGCGCCACACCACTTTTGGCCCATGTGTGATGTATTCTAGCAAGCATTTCTTCTAGTGAGTTTGGTCTTCTCTGCTGAACTACAGCCATAGAAATTTCCAAACAACAAATCCTATAATTCCATAGGGAAGAGCCATTGCTGTTATATCAATTTGCTACATTTGTGTCATTGGGACACATTGCCAAGGCTTGGTGCAGGTCCTACATTTAAAATATGAAGTGGTGCCGTGTCACAGGGGAAGTTAAAACAAAACAAACAAAAACCCTAGTGTGGACAGCGACCTTGTTTTTTTAATGAAGCGCTCCTCACAACCACACAATTTCAATTTTTTCACACGGAAATGTTAATGTAATCTCCTTTTGATATTTGATATTCACCCTACATACTAAAATTTACAAAATTCAGCTGGAGCATGGCACAGTGGTTAATGTTTTAGGCTTCCTCCAAGTTTTCTTCCTATCAAGCCAAAAAACCCACTCACTGGGTGACTTACCTTGGCCAGTCCCTGTCAGATACTGTATACATACCTCAAACAGTTGTTCTGATGAAGTGTAAAAGCAGAGAGCTCTGCATGATATCTGGAACTAATTAGAAGAAAAGTGGAATAGAAATGTATCTAATCCATCAGGAAATAATTGATATATTGATCCTTCAGTTAATTCAATTTTCATTTGAGTTAAGCTGCAGAAATTTCTCCTATTTTAGTGTATATAGCAGAGAGCTACTGGGATTACTACCCTATGAAGAAGCAGAAGGGTGGTGGTCACAATTGAGCTCAAATGTCTGAAGGAAAACTTGCAAGACAGGAAAAGAAAAGAAAGGGTTAGGAACCTCTGATTTAATTCCATCAATTTGAGCACATTGCTGGCACACAAAGTTCCACAGGCACCTTTCAGAAGAAGACGGCTTCTCTGTGAAGCTTAACATTTCTACCTGGCATGAGAAGATGTCACCTTCCTTGAGGAACTGTCGCAGCTACTCTGTAAATGTCATAAAAATAATAGGCCCTCAGTACCAAATAGATGCCAAACTCAGAACATGTGTGTGAATGTCAGAGAAATTTATACTGTGTGCCTACTGCGGGTGTATTTTGTGTATGTCAAAACCTGTCAGGTTCATCTTAAGGAATGTATGCATTTGAGGAGCAGTTACCAGCGGCCTAAAGTAAACTACTACTTGTGTTTTGCATGGGTCAGTAGCTACTGGAGTGTCATTGCCCACCTGGATAAATAGAGGCAGACTGTCATAGCTACACTCTGCAACATGGTTTAAAAACCAAAAACAAACACTTTATTGCTTGTTCTCACAGCTCTCAAATCACAATCACTTTCATTGCTATATTTAAATAACGAATGAGTTCATCTCCACATTTCCCAATGTTATTTGAAATTACCATAGGGTTTCTTTTATTATTGTGACATTTCTTTTGGTGACACAAGCTCATTTTCTACCCATCAAGGGATTTCATCATGTTTCCATAGCAGCAAGTCATTACTTCCATTGGAATTAAGACACTGCTGTGTTGCTGTTTCCTACATTAGAGGGTATAAAATTATCCTCTGCAACACTGAAGTAATGTTAACTTTGACAATTTTTGGAGACACATTTTGTGTACTCACACTGGTATCTGTGTGAGAAAGAGAGAGAGAAAGAGAGAGGCCTGATTCAGAAGAAGGAATGATTCACTTTGGAGAGCTGAAGAATGCTGATGTTGGTACAGTGTCTTCATGAGGACAAAGATGCCATTCATAACTTACACAAATTCTTATTGTGGCCTGTACAGCTACCACATGTGACACACACATTGCAAGATTTTAACATTGATGATCCTTGTAAGTGGTTGCAATTTATATTTAATTTATATTTATATTTTTCATCTTTCATCCATCTTACTTTTGTTCTAATTAAACTTCATAAACTCAACTTAGTATTTATGTCCTTTCAGGTCCACTTCTGTGATGAGCAGAACACAGTGCTGGAACATATTTTGCCAGTTTCCAATACTGGCCCAGGTGTGTTTATAATGTCCCCTCAGTTGATAAGTGAGCCTGGTTTCTGAGCCATGTGATAGATATCCCCACAGACTCAGAATCTAACTAGAACACATTAAACACTGATTTTTTTAAAATGTAGTTATATAGGTGGTTAAGATATCTTGGAAACTTATCTGTTACTAAGGAGCTCTACAGATGGGTGGCATGTAGCCTCCCCTTTTAGCCTCGGATCAGTGCCACAGCAGCCACATGCAGCAGCACTGATCCACTTCCTGTAGGGAGCAAAAAGAAGCTGCCCTAGACAGCTTCCTAGAAGGGGCAACATAGGCTCACTGGTGCACTATGATGATGCCTCTTCAATGCAGTGCCGTTTAGGAACTGTGCATGACATGCGTCATCATGGCACATGCCGTGTAGAGGGGTGCATGCCAAGATGGTGCCCAGGTGGCACGGTGAGGTCTCGGAGTGTCTGGACACTCAGCCCTCACCACTCCTACAGGCTGGCACAAAGTGCCAATCTGTACAGCCCCTAAGTTAGTATCTGTGACAGAGAATATATCTTAAATCTGAGATTAATTAGATATCATAAATTGGCTTCTTACAGTAAATTAGTTTCTAAAAGTAAGCCAAGCTTCAATCACCAATGTAGCAAGTAAAATTGATAACTTAACCTCTACATAGCTGATTAAATATGTGATTAAGCTCTCCTGATCTTTTTTATTCTTCAGAAAACCTTAGATGTCTTCTTCATCCACACTACCTGGATATATATGTATGCATGAGTTTAAATGTATTTTTATAAGCTTCTTATAGTAGGCTTAAAAAAATCATACAAATACTCAAAATCTATAAATAAACCAACAAACTTAATTGTATGAAAAACTAAAGCGGTTAATATTGAATATGTTGGTACTATCATGTCACATCTTCTTTGAACTTCCAGGTTATCTACACTTCTTTCTGACTATTGTTCTGCTTCTTTAGTCACGCTTTTATCGTTTCATTGTTGCATTTCATATTGTCACAGATTATACATTGGCCAGAGAATTGGGAAATATAAAAAACACAACAAACAAACAATTGTGATCTCTGCCCAAAACAAAAGTTATCCAGATGGGATCTTCTTCATCCCATTGCTATATAAGGTGCATTGCATGTGCTATTAAGCAAAACCGAACTCCTGAACTAGTATTTGAGCATATACACAAACTCTGGCCTTTATGTAGCTTTATAGTAGCAGCTGCAAACAATTGTTGTGCAGAAATCATCCATCTCCAGTACCACAATTTGCTGTGCCTTGGAAATCTAACTGGCTTAAGAGGTATGTTTTTCCTTTTGGGATGACACCAGAAGAAGTACGCACAATAGCAGACCTGTGTCAGTGTAGTTATGTCTGACACTGGAGGACATTTTTTTTAAAAAAAGTTGTTGCATGAAGACTGATGTAAAGTATAGTTTTATGTCCAGTTCAAAGGGAATTAATATGAGGATGGGAAAAAATGTGATCCCTGTGCATCCACTGAAGAGGTTTTTGTACCCCCTCATACACACCTTTGAGTTTGACAGGTGTGTTTTAACTCCTTATCTGAACAAGAATTAACAACAGAGTCTAATACATGTCTACTAAAAAGTTATGTCCATTGAGCTCTATAGGATCTGCCCATTCCAAATGTTGTATAGGTTTGTCACCTCATTCTTGCCTGCAGTAGTTCCACATGAAGATCCCACACAGTTTTGCATAATGGTCTCTGAAAAAAATTCAGAAATTATTTTCTCATTCAAAGTAGAAATATTTTTCATATACTATAGCCCCTATAAACAAGATTTTGTTGGTTTCTTTAAGCTCTATGAAAACTTGCAGATCTGTTTATTCAAGACAACCATGAATGCAAATAAATATAATTATCTACCTTGTACTCACCAGGAGCCTGAAAAACTATGAGACAGAAGTCAAAGACATAATTAAGGACAAATGCAAGAAAACACTTATAGTGGCCAAAAAGAAAGATAGGAAACCATGGATGACAAATGAAACACTTCATGAAATAAAAGAAAGAAGAAAAACAAAAAACAAAGGGGGATAGGAACAAAACCAGAAGTATGAACACAACTATGTAATGTCCAACACATAGAGATAGGTAGAAATACTACAATGACCAATGCAGAGAAATAGAAGACAACAATAAAAAGGGAAGAACAAGAGACCTCTATCAAAAAAATCAGAGAAATTAAAGACAAGTTCAAACCAAGAGCAGGGGTGCTCTATGGAGAAAAAAAGAACATAATACAGGAACAAGAAGAAATAAAAAGATGCTGGAGACAATATACAGAAGAGTTATACAAAAGAGATGAGGGAATGAATGACATTTGAAATGAGGAGCCATATGAAGATGAATCCTAAATTCTAAGAAATGAAGTGGAATTTGCAATTAAGGAAACGGGAAAAAATAAATCACCAGGAACAGATATCCCAATTGAACTGCTACAATGCATATAGATGCAACTTTAGTGCTAACTAAAATATGCCAACAAATATGGAAAACAAAGAGGTTGCCAACAGACTGGAAATGCTCAATATACATACCAGTCCACACACACAAAAAAAGGAGATACAAAAGACTGCAGCAACTACAGCACAATAGCACTAATTTCAAATGCAAACAAATTAATGCTAAAACTTCTGCAGCATAGACTCCAACTATACATGGAGAGGGAAATCCCAGAAGTGCAAGCAGAATTCAGAAAAGGAAGGGGGCACTAGGGACAACATTGCGAACATAAGATGACTAATTGAGCACAGCAAAGAATTCCAAAAAAGAATCAGCATGCGTTTCATACAGTCCAAACAGACAGGCAAAAATAAAGCTGCTTCGGGTCACTTTGGATATATGCTGTTTAAATGATGCATGTGCCCTAAGAGGCCACAAACCACGGCAAAGCTATGCTCCAGTCCTAAGGATTGGAGCACAGCTTTGGCACAGCTTCTGAACCCTTAAGATGCACATGTCATTTAAACAGCATATCTCCAAAGTGACCCAAAGCAGCTTTATTTGGGCTTCTGTTCAGGTCCATAGATTACAGCAAAGCATTTGATTGCATAGATCACGAAAAGCTGTGGACCTCACTCAAAGGCATGGGGGTGCCACTATTTCTGATAGTCCTGATGAAGAATCTGTACCAAGGACAGAAGGCTACTATTAGACCAGAATTCAGGGAAACAGAGCGCTTCCCAACAGGTAAAGGAGTCAGGAAAGGGTGCATCTTATCACTCTACTTGTTTAACTTATATGCTGAAAACATCCTAAGAAAAGCAGAAATAGAATCTGAAAAAGGAGGAGCTAAGACAGGAAGATGGAACATTAACAACCTAAGATATGCGGATGACTCCAAAATATTTGAAATGTGGTGCTAGAGAAGAATACTTAGGATACTATGGACAGCCAAGGAGACAAATAAATAGGTTCTTGAACAGATCAGACCAGAGCTCTTCTTGGAAGCAAAGATGATCAAGTTGAGACTATCGTACTTTGACCACATAATGGGAAGTAATGGATCACCAGATAAAACAGTAATGCTAGGAAAGGTAAAGGGTAGAAGGAAGAGAGGAAGACCACAGACCAGCTGGATAGACTGGATCAGGTGGGTTATGAGCAAGGGCTTGCAGGATCTGGGCAAAACAGTGGGGGATAAGGATTCTTGGAGATGTTTCATCCACAGGGTCCACGAGTCAGAGTCAACTGAGGGCAGCTAACAACAACAATTGACACTATAAAAAAGTAATCCTTATCTCCAGCCTCTGAAACTGGTAATAATCTGTAAATCAGATGCCTGGGAGGAGAAATGTGGGTGCATATATGCATGGATGAGGTGCTCATGGTATTCCCATAGAAAACAATGGCAGCTTGTTGAAGCGTGTTTTAAAACTATCCTGTGATAGAGAGGCATGGGGGGAGGCGTCTTGGAGCCTTTCAGTGAGCTCTCTCAATGTGCACAGTCTGCACATGGTGGCACAATATGTTTTCCTGATAGAGTTACATTATTATAATGTTTACTCTTGTCACCGGTTCACTCTGTTTTTATGACCGCTCTATTTATTTTATTACTGTGATGCTGAATTCTTAGGATTGATGGTGAAAGAAGCCCCTTATAAACCATATCTGTAACTAACATTATTCTCCAGAATACTATAAGACAACAGCAACTCATACACAGTGTTCTTAAAACACACACACACATAACTACATTAAAATGTTTCAGGCATGCTCACATTCTCTTTTAAATATAAGATACAACATGACATTTTCATCTTGTTCTGTCAGGTCATATCATATTATGTCACATTGCAAGACATGTTTAACCTAATGCAACCTGATATAGCTTGCAATGTCTGTATCAAAAATTTAGAAGCTTTGAAAAAAGTAGTTGCATATATACCTCTATATCTTGATGATCAACAGGTGGTCTTAAGAGTTCTAAACTTAAACCAGACTTAGTAATAGACACTTCTGTTACATACACTTTTGCATCTTTTTTTAAAAAAAAGGATTCAATTTTCAGTGAAATGCCACTTACTTTTTTCTTATAATGGGTCTTGACAAAGAAATCTTTGCATTGTGTGACTTTGAAAATGCCCTTTCTGGCAGGCAGCTTTTCTGCCAGCTTTATTCATAGATGGCATTAAACAACAAGAAAAAGGGGCCAAGATAAAGTCTTGAGGAATCAAAAGTTTCTTTGTTATGATGCCTTTAACATTCCACAAATAACACACATTTTAGGTCTGCTAAAGTTTCTTTGGATTCTAAGCTACTTTTTCAGTACAAACATTTTGTTCCTAAGTGAGTGGGAATTCATAATTATCATTCTCCATAAACTACAGTTGGGGAGAAGGTAGATTACAGTCACTTTGCATACTAAGGGATAGTTCCAGGTGGATTAGCAGTATGTTACAGATTGATATTACTCGACAAAGGCTATTAGAATTACTGAACAAAGATTATTTTGAACTGACTCATCCAGCTCATCTTTAACTTCTTCCATTCTTAAGTGAGTGTGCATATTCTGGATTGTTTACAACCAGTCATTTGTCACCTTTGCTATTTCAGGCATTACTAGTATGGGGATTTGCTTTGGAACTTTTAGTAAAATTGGTGAGCCGTATGAATGCTGTTTTGTTTTGGTTTGTTTTTTTAAATCTGAGACTATACATGATTCAGATTAATTAATTCATGCCAATGACTGCTTTGTTCATAAAAGTATCCATATTTGGGGGGAAATAAGCAAATGGTATTTATTTATTTATTTGCTTGTTTACATATTTATTACTTGTATATGCTACTCCACCTTCAGATATCTCAGAGGAGCTTACATGGCCCTCCTCTCATTTGAACTGAAAAACAAGTCAAGCGCATCCAGTAAAATACATGACTGAATGAAGATTTGATTTTGGATTGAATTAGTCCAGTTACACCAGAATAACTATGTATTACCCCACAACAGCTATGTATGGAGAGTTCTTGTTAAAGAAGATGAAGGAAAGTCTAATCCCAAAGAAGGACTTGTGTACAAGAGAGAGAGAGAGAGGCCTACAATGATTACAACAATGTCATTTCTGTCAGCTGAAGTGGTAAACTTGTGTCTGATCTATGTGACATAAAACTGAAGGTTGGACCTCCTTGTAAAATGAAATAATTCCACACAGTCAGTGAAAAGAGTTCCAATTTATCTCTCTCTGACATTATAAATAAATAATAAATAAATAAAACTTTTATTTATATCCCGCTTTTCTGTGACAAGACAATCAAAGCGGCTTACAACACGTTAAAATCCACATTTACAAATTTATGTCCCAAATTCCCCCCTTAAAACAGGATTAAACAAGTTACAATTAAAACATCTATTAAACACACACACACACACGCACACACACAGACAGCGAGGACAGAGTGATGGGCTGATACGTGATGTGAGGGGCAGTCATTCTGTGGCCGGGCACTTTTATTCAGGAATTATTAACATGGCCTAAATCCTATTGCAAGTCTTGAGTAATCCACTATATTTATCAATGTGTTGATTCATCATTCAACAGTTAACTTAATTTGTTTACCCTAGTTGAGATTAAAAAAGTTTTGAGCATGGTTTTTTTGTTTTTTGCTTGATGGCATATTTCTATGTAACTTCCACCTGCAACTTAAAATCATAGAATCATAGAGTTGGAAGAGACTCCAAGGGCCAACCAGTCCAACCCCCTGCCATGCAGGAAATCACAATCAAAGCATCCCCAACAGATGGCCATCCAGCCTCTGTTTAAAAACCTCCAAGGAAAGAGACTCCACTACTCTCTCTGAGGGAGTGTGTTCCACTGTTGAACAGCCCTTGCTGTCAGGAAGTTCCACCTAATGTTAAGATGGAATCTCTTTTCCTGGAGCTTGCATCTATTGTTCTGGGTCCTGTTCTCTGGAGCAGCAGAAAACAAGCTTGCTCCCTCCTCCCTCTATTTACTTCTATATGCAGTTGTGTGAAATGAGCTGATGACCAGAGCCACCCAATACATTTTTCTGCCAGAGGAGCAAATATCCACTCTCATCCACCCAGGTTCATAGAGTCCAAGACTAGACAAACTAGGCAGAAAATCCCAAAAGGACCTCTCAACGTCTTTGGCATGACACCCTAAATATGCTGTTTAAGGCGGGGTACACACCTCCAGAAAGAGGCACCTCTCTAGCGCCTCTCTTTGCTCCGCAGGAGCACCACAGCAACCAAATTGCATAACGCTCCTGTGTAGCAAAAAAGGAGTGCCTGGAAGCGGCTCCTCTTTGTGGCATCGCTGCGATGCTGCAAAGCGCAATAAATGTCGTGATGATGTCGCAGCTGCGCTGCCCCATCTAGGGACAACGCAGCTGTGACATCACCATTACATGCTGCCTTTGGTGGGCGCGCCACAGCTGCGGCGCCCTCGTCATGTGTGAGAGCTGCCAGGCGTGTGGGCTCTCTGCCCACCGGGCAGCACTCACACATGACGAGGGCGTCTCAAAGGCCCATCTGTTCCAGGCCTTAGATAGCCAAATCTAACTGCAGGGCTAGCCCTGAAGATAGTTTAAAAATGTAGCATAAAGCAATGGAGATGGAAGGGACACAGCTGATTCCCTCAAGTTTATAATGTGCTACATTTTTGGCTTTTGCAGGTCTGTAGGTAGTAAAAGCTGTCATAAGCATGTTGTTGATGTTACCAATATTTTTTCTTAGGTAGAAGTTTCAGATAATCCATTCAGTTCTGTGATTTCACTCTCTTTAAAATTAATGTTGCTAATCAAGAGAGATATTAAAAGAGGAACAGAAGCAAGAAGTCAAATATAGCTCCAGATATCACTACTGCTGCTGCTTTTTCATGCTGCTTGATTATTTATTTGTTTAAATATATTCCAACCCGCTGAAACTTCAGGGTGAGTAATGTTTTAAAAACAGGTGGGAAACATTAGAAGATGTAAATTAAGATATGGTTTACTTTGCTGAAAATTCAATCCTATATGTGCATGGTCACAAGAAAGACCAATCAGGTTTAACAGGGATTAGTGCCAAATAAGTAAGCATGGGATATCAGCTTTAATCTCCTGTTAACAAATGTCTTTCTCAAACTAAAGGACACCTTTTTTCTTCTCATGGCCAGCTAATCAAAAACAGATGATTAAAGGAGATTCAACCCTAACCATATTCCCAAGATAAACACTAGGATGAAGGCCATCTCAAGGAAAGACCCCTTTGCAATGACTGGTCCTTCCCTTCAGTGACTGACCAGAAGGAGGCTTCACTTCACCAGCCAACGGCTACACCATTGTTATTCCAGGATACTGCTGGGTCCCAGTTTACTATACAAAGGTCTGTTACAGACTGCCAAAATAAAGCTGCTTCGGGTCTCTTTGGCGGTATGCTATTTAAATGATGCATGGGTCCTAAGAGTCTGGAGGTTGCGCCAAAGCCACACTCCATTCCTAAGCACCGGAGTGCAGTTTTGGTGCAGCTTCCAGATTCTTAGGATGCATGCATCATTTAAACAGCATATCGCCAAAGAGATCCGAAGCAGCTTTATTTTGGCAGTTTGTAACAGGCCATAGGCTAACCTACTATACTGCCATAATAGAAATAAAGATGGTTGCCTTTATACATGGCAATCCTCTTTTCTGCCTAATTCTGGCCATTCTCACGCCTGTGTCCTGGGAAAGGCAAGGATGGTGCTCACCAGAGAAGTGACAAATGAATCTGACAATTGCTGGTATTACCTTCCACACTCTCTTTTACTCTTCTCAAACGAGACTAGGGGTCAATTAGAATGCAGTTTGATCCTCACATCCAAAAATATCCCTGAATAGGGAGAAACATACTTACATCATAGGAGCCTAAGGTGATCCAGGGCTATTTCACACAATTATTGCATTATAATGCCATCATAGCTATCATGGTTCCAACATATGGAATCCTGGGACTGACAGTTTAAGAGTTGTTTTTGGAGTTCTGAGTCAGAGAGCTCCTCTAATATCTAGTTGTATGCTGTTATGCACCTTCAAGATATTTCCAACATAGTGATGCTATTATGGGGTTTTCTTGGCAAGATTTCTTCAGATGAGGTTTGCCATTGCCTTCCTCTAAGGCTCAGAGTATGTGACTCACCGAAGGTCACTCAGTGGGTTTCATGACTGAGTGTGGAATTAACCCTAGTGTCCCAAGTCATAGCCCAACCCTCAAACCACTACACCATGCAACTTACCCACTTACAAATCTTATCCAATTCTGGCTTTTTGCCATGGTAAGTGCTAGTGTGAAAATCTTTAATGTCTATGCTGGTTAGAGAACTCTGGAAATTGCAGTGTACAAGAGGTTTTTTTTTTCCCCTTTTCACTTTAGCTCTATATTACAACTACTTTCCTAGGCTGTCTTCTTGAACAGCATATCACACAACAAATTCCCTATAAAAGGCCTTGAAAATTCAAAGTAAGATTAAAGCTGGTTAAACTATTGGAAAGAAACCTATCCTAAGCGGGTGGGCAAATATAACTGAATGTATGAAGGTAAGTGGCTGGAAGGAAATAGTTATTAAATTTCCAGTAAACTATACCATAAACAAATAAACAGATAGGTAGACAATGTATGCCAATATTTTGTGCTGACTACAAATGCACCATAGTTCAGTGACAATGCACATACTTTATATATCTACAGTTAAAAGGATGAAGCAGTAGATGATGGGAAAGGCCCAAGCCCTGCCTAGAGAGGTGCGAGAACACAGGGCTGGATTACATAGTCAAACACCTTATATGGGAATATTCTATCCTACCTAATAGCAAATGTATCTAAAACCTTTGATGAGGGACTTACAGTTCTCTCCTAGAGACCTCTAATGTTGTAGTTCAATTACATGGGCTAAAGCTCTCTAGCAAAACATTCAAAACCTCATGAAAATACAAATCCCTTGACCGTGAAAGTAGTATCAAACTGTAATACCTGTGCAGTGCAGATACACTCAGAATTAACATTTAAGTATGAATAATCTTCCCCTCCCATTTCAAAAGAGGCAGATGATGACACTCGGCTGCTCTTTAATGATCCTTGAAGTCCTGAATGATAGTTACAAATTGAGATAAGCTGACTGCACAGAACAGGGAATTTCCATTCTGCAATTCTTCTAAGGTAATGACCTAAATCCAATTTAATGCTAGGCAAGTGAAGATCCCCACTGATGCAGCTGAAGTGGATTATACCTTTGTGGCTGTATACAACTGGCTGTGTAGGAAGTTGTGCAACCACTTTGAACAATCACCTGCACAGTTTAAAAAAACACTGTGAAAATCACTTGTGCAATAAAATAAATAAAGAAATACTTTTTTTAACAAAAAAAAAAAACCCACACCTATTGACAGTAAGGATCTCACCCTTGTACTAACTCTGAGGTGGGAATCTTGTTGGGACGCTCCACTGGCATAACTCCATTTCTCTGGTGGTTCTGCTCTTTTCTGGCATACACAGTAAGTATCCCTACAACAAGCAGTTCTCTTCCTCTCGACCACCAAAATAGCTATTGATTACTTGTGAAGTACACTAGGAAGCTTACAGCCAAACCAAACTGTGACAAAGACAGCTTCCACTATGGTCAGTTTTTATTATCTCCTGCCTTTAAACAGGATCTCAGCATTAAAATGTGCAGAAGCTAATACAACACGTTTTGCAATACTGTCATGACTTCATTGGATACCGGATAAAATTTTGGATTTTTTTAAAAATAATGAACCAAATTTAAATCCCCACTCCCATCCTTAAGACCTTTAGACTAAATGGAGCACTAAACTGCAGTCCATTTCACACTAAACAATTGTAGCATTATGATTTCATTTTAACTGTCATTGTTTCATCCTCTGGAATCTTGGAATCTGCAATTGATGGAAAGGTATTTAGAATGATCATGCAGAGAGCTCTTCTAGTGCTTCCACAAACTACAGATCTCAGGATCCCACAGGATGCAGCCTTGACAATTATAGTAGAATCATAGTGCTATAACTGTGTTGTGTGAAAGGTCCAATGTAAACTTTAAGAGGCATTGCCAAAGGAATGTTTTAATCTGACAGAGTTAAAGATTATTTTTATTCTTTACATACTCAATATAATTTGAGGACCTAAGTGCTAGCTTACTGCTCAAACTAGTTTCTGCATACATTTAGTAATCTCCCCAGTCACCCATCAATTAAAGTAAAATTGTAACACATCTTTGTCTTCTTTGAGACATATGTTGTATGCCATTCAGTAAAATATATGAATGGTGCATAACATGACCATCAATTATTGTTTATTGTTCTTCAAAAAAGAATGTAATTAGTAATAAATATCAATGTAGATGTCATTAATTTTAGCTTCATAATGAAATTTCATGACATTTTCACACACAGGCTTCACAACCCAACATTTTCCTTCAGGACACACTTTCCCATTTCCTTTACCATTCCAACTGTAATTTTCATTAAGTTTCAATTTCACATTTTTTCTAAACAATCATTTGTTTATCAGTTGCTGATAATCTTGAAGCCATCCTTCTCATGAAGCTAAGGCCCATACAGACGGCGCAGAAGTGACTAACAGACCCCACGGGGGGAGTCAAGACTAATTGAGTTTCTCCACCTTCTCACCATTGCTCAGCTAACAGAAACCTGTGGATGTCACATCCAATTGGGTCTCTCCACTTTCCTACCACCCATTGGAAGCCCAAGGGCTGAAGCAAACAGGCATGAAGGAGCAGCTGGAGGCCACTCTGGCCCCAATTGGGCCAGAACTGCAGCGATTGGATATCCCACTCCCAAAGCAGGCTGCTGCTGCAGTCCCAAACCATGCCAGCATGGAAGCAATCTAAATCGAGTCCTTTTTAGGAAGGGTTTTCTCAGCTTGCCACAACCTTGCCACAGCTTCCAGCTGCTTTGGGGGCATATGTCATCTGAATGCCACACCCCTGAAGCAGCCAGAAGCTGTTTTATTTGGCCCATCTGCTTCGGGCCTTACTCATCTTCCCTGAATTAACACTTCCTATAGCTTGGTTTCACATTCCTTGGAGGGTTATTAAATGTTCTTTCAAGTTGTTTCTGACTTATGATATCCTATCATAGATTATTTTCTTTGCAAGATTTGTTCAGAGGTGATTTTCTCTTTGCCTTCCTCTGAGGCTGAGAGAGAGTGATTTATCCAAGGTCAACCAGCAAATTTCCATAGTCTTACAAGGCTTCAAGTCTTGTTCTCCAGAGTCCTAATCCAATGGTGAAACCACTACACAATGCTGTTTCTCTAAGCCTAGCTTACAACATTGTAACTGACTAACAGGAGGCTAGCCATCAGTTTAATAAAAAATTCACAAATTGGGATATTTGGGATAAAATGTACTTGTGATATAAAAGCTTGGCCAATTTGTATATCTAGGCTCAGGATTTATATCTAGAGTTTAAATTAGAGTTTTGATTCTAGTGCTCTGTTAATGCTGAATTAGGATTGGTACATCTCCCTTTCCACCCAAGGCTCCTTACTTCTCTTTCTTTACCAGCCAAATAGAAGACAGGTACACTGTGGTCTACACTATGATGGAAATAGCTCTTCCTTTGGCCAGTAGGAATTTCAGTTCAGTTCATTTTCCAAGCTTTCACAGACTTCACAGTCAAGATTCAAAATACATTAAGTTTTTTTTTAAAGAATGCAGGAGAAAGGAAACCTAACAATTGTTTTCATCACAGACCTAGATCAGCAGAGCAAGCTGAATATTATTTCTCTCCATAGTAGAACTGGCTAGCTTTAAGCATAGCTTATCTGATAGATCACTGATCACACCTCTGTATTTTCTACATCTTGTTCCTAGAATGCTGTGGGATGAATCCATAAGAAAGTAGTTCCTTCACGTTTCTGATGGAGTATGGACTGACCCCCAGTCTGGCTCTGAAGTATATGTTTATGATCATATGCCACAGAACATAAGAGTAGAAGAATAACAGGTGTTAGTTAGAATGTTCTTTTAATAGAAAAAACACTGGAAAGAATTTAGAACTATCAGAGTTAAAAATAAATGCCTGCATTTGTTGGAACATAATGCAGACACGTATGACACCTGTCTGCAGAGAATGCCAAGAAAATGTCTTTTTAAGGAATATTAAAAAGAAAGCCAGATCGTATAGGCGAGAGTGAAGCAGAATTGTTTCAGAAAGGGCCACCGTTAAAATGACCAGGCTGATACAGGAAAGTCATTAATAAAAGTCATGGAAGAGTGATGTATGATTTATGTGTATCCAGGCCAAGCAAGCATATGATCACTGTCACATTTTGGTGGATGTGTAGCAATTGCAGTGCAATAATTGCATTTGTTTCTGCTTACGTAGAGTAGAGAAAAGGAAGAAAATAAACAAACTCGAAACCTCATAGGGGCTTTATTAAATAAAAATCACTTACAAAGACAAATGAAAGAACTGCTACTATCACTGTTTCGAGGAGATATTATTAAGGTGTATTTTTATCTCTTTAAAAAACAATATTAAAATGCTGTAGTAGCATATTGTTCCAGGGAAAAGAATACATTTTTATATGCATCCTGTTGATATGTTAGAACATTATGTGATAGATCCCCTACTCTGGCTCGTCCTGCACCCTCTTGGATTCCTATTTTTCACATAGCCTTTTCACCCTTACATTCCCTCTCGTGATCTGGTTACCCCAAGGTAACATAATGGATGAGCAGATGGTTGATTGTTGAGTTCAGTGTGGTAATGCATAGCCAGTCCTCCTTATTAATTAAAACATCTAGACAGAGATGTAGAATATAAAACCAGTAAAGACTTATTATATAACAAGAAAGTAAAATATACATCTTTATGCTAGTTCAATACACAATACACTATAACAACTAAGTTGAAATAAATTAACACTGTTTCTGTACTCTTGAAAAATTCCATCTGTAATACAGTATTTCTCTCTTCCTACTGTGTACTGTTTTGAAAAACATTGTCATCTTCTCCTGTGAGTTATGTTATCTCGTGGTATGTCCAAAGGACAAAAATCTCAATTTAGGCTGCATCCGCACAGCAGAAATAATCCAGGTTGACACAGCTTTAACTGCCATGGCTCCCTTAAATTGATTTATATCTTAAATTAATTCATATTTTAGTATCAGCTTTTGTGGATATCAATCCACTTTCTCTCTCATTGCCTCTGGGGAAGTGAACTGATATTCAGAAATCCCCATTGCTGCAGTGTTGGCCGAAAGGCCACAACCTTATTCAACCAAACAGGGGTAGAGTTAGCCCCAAAGCCTAAGGTCTGGATCTGATATCAATCAACCTCTGGTTGGTCAATGAACTGAATTGCTTGGTCACAGCCAAGCTTTGGGATGACATGGGACAAACAAAAACACCCTCTCAAAACATGCAACCGGTTGATCGTATGTTCGCAGTTGAGCCGCTAGTCACCGGGAGATGTTGAATCAATGTGGCCTCCACAATGGCCACACTGCATGCCCTCAGCGCTCCTGTGTCTTGAAGGACTCCCAATCCAGTGCTACACAGCCCTGGAAACCACCGACCAGATCCAAGACCTATGCAATCACCTCCATAAAGTTGTGACAATACAGTGCCCTGAACCAAGGGAGGGAGGGTGAGAGAGCCGTGCAAGAATGGCAGCCAGTCAGGATGCCATATGGCCTTATATAGGCCTAACAACCAATAAGGGCCTGGGAAAAGGAGGAGGCACTGCTTACCCGGCCTCTTGAACCAATCAGGTGTGCCTGGGAGACCGTGGCAGCCAATCCTCCAAAACAGCCAATGTCAGGCTCTCCTGGCCACAACAAGTCATGCTGGGAGCCCGAGCGGGCCTACCAGGCCCTGGCAGAAATGCCCCCCCCCACCCCGACAGCAACCAGGCTGTCCCCAGTAAGTCAGGGTGGCCCCATTTCTGAAATATAAATCTTTATAGGGACTGCTATAGTCCCTTTTTCTCCCTTTCTGTTTTTCCTTCTTCAGCAACAGAGATTAGCAGGACTACATCTCTAAGGTTTCAGATGGTTTCATTCTCAAAAGGATGCAGGAAATTCCCAAGAAGAAGGGGAGGAGACTGGTTTACCTTAATTTTCCTTACAGCCAGAATCTTCCCTTTTCTAGTGCCTCGGTGAAGAGGGGACAGTGAGGAGGCACTATTGCACCTTCTAATGTTTTTCACCCAAGACAGTGCAGACACCAATTTTTGGTCTGCCACTGGGCATCAGGATAATCACATGTAAATATATGCGAATTCTACTAGTGTCCATTTCCATTAATTGAAGTGGGACACAGTAGACAAGAAAGTTAACATCTCTTTTCTTTGTTATGCAATTTTTTGTTCAATCGGGAGTGGGAATAATGTGGTCTTCCAGATGTTACCAAACTGCAACTCCCAACACTGGCTGTTATTCGCAACACAGTCTGAGATTGCTGGAAGTTGTACTTCAACAATATCAGAAATTTGCCAGCCCTAAATGAAATGAACATGCCTTTTTAACAAAACTTGGGAGATTATCACAATCGGACCAATTCCACAACAATCATGCTATTTGAAGATAATGGAAGCATAGCAATGAAGCAATCAATATTTTCATACAATTGTGCGATAATGATGATATAAAAACAAAAAAAGAAGTGCAATTACATTCTGCATCCATCCATCCATGTATCGTTAGTATATAGTTATTAAACATTTCATGTATGCACCATTTTGGCATGATTGTGCATGTCTAAAAAACATGGTTCCATCCCAAACACAACAAAACAAAATTTATATATTTCATAATATTGTTTTTATCCAGTTGAAACAAAGTCATATTCTGTACTTCAAAATAAGATAGAATCCACTCCAAAAACAATCCTAGCAATGAGAACGAATTGCCTGTGCCAAAATGCAGTCTGGGAAAAGGTCCCAGATTGCTCCAGAATAGTGCAAATGGAACACTATTGGCTTCCACACCTTCACGACAGCTCGACTGAAGTGCTATTGCCAAACCATTCACAGGGTTTCCCCATTAATAAGAAATTACAGGAGCATTCCAAGTTATTGACAGAAGTACTGGATCAGCATGACATTGTGTGAAAATCTTCACATGATCGTGCAGTCATGACAAGAAAATTCCATTTTTCTCCTCTTTCTTAACTCCATGTGATAATCTCCTTGGAAAGAAGTATATCATGGAACTCTGGGCCCCATGAGAAAGTTAGGCATTCCTTCCAATTCTGCCACCCTTCGTGTCACTGAAATTTTGTCATCTGAGGCAGGCACCACACATTGCCTCATGGAACATAAGCTTGCATATCAGATGTTTTACTCCAATTCTTTGGTGAACAGTGGTGTGGTGGAACCAAGACTTATGGTTTTGGAGTACCAAAGGTTTTTGATGAACAGGGATGTTGACATCTGTCACTCCACCCAGGCTTCCCTTTCCCATGTGAGCTTAATGGCAAATCTTCCCATAGCTGAGGGAGAAAGAGATGTGTTCAGTAATGATATATTGTTGGGAGCTACTTTTATTAATATACAAAATCTTTTGGGATAACGTGGTCCTTCATTAGCATTACCAAAGATATTATTCTGATGAACACTACTAGAACAGATTCATTTATGAGTCAAGACATCTGTTGGAATTGCAGGAATCTTTTTAGTGCCTTGGCTGTGGAGTCTGTAGTGATGAGCACTTCCACTATTTCTGACTTGCATTCCTACAATCCATTAGCTTATTCTCATTCTCTAGTTCCTTTCTCATTTCTCTGCCAAGGGAAAGAAAGATTACACGTGCATGTGTAAGTGAAGGAAGAGAAAGAGCATCTGAGTGAGTAAAGAGAAAAATAGAGCATGCTCCATGAGAGAGAAAGAACATCAAGATAGGCAGATGGATGAAAGGAAAGAATGACCTGCTGTGTTGATGAAGGGAGTAATAGCATCAAAGGAAAGAACAGGAACGTGGAGGGAAGACTAAGGTCTTTCTAACCCATGCAAATCCAGGGATGTATGATATAAACAATAACCGTGTATTTGTGTTTGTGTGTTTGTGTTTGTATTATTCTTAGCTCCTTTTCTATACATTTTAATTGAAAGAGTGCCTGATGTTAACCTGTATGAAATAAACTTGTACTAGTTCAAAACTGGATCATGTTGGTTGACCTAGGCCCAAAACACACTGCAGTAATAATCCAGTTAGAGATCACTTTAACTTCCCTGGCTCAGTGCTCAGGAATTCTGGGAACTGTAGTGTTGTGAGATATTTATCCTTATCTGTCAGAGAGCCACACTAAACTACAGTTCCTAGGATTCTGTAGCACTGAGCCAGGGCAGTTAAAATGGTCTCAAACTGGATTATTTCTGCAGTGTGTTTTGGACCCCATTTACTGGAACAGTTTCCCCTGTTTTAATCATGTGTAAAAGCAAAACAAAGGCTAAATAATGCTGATAAATCTGAACTGTAACTGACCCCATCAAAATTGATGTAAGGTATTGGTGAATTCATTGAATTGTCAAAGACCAGAGACTAAAGAATAAGCTACTGTACATTCAATCAGACTATTGGTCCCTCTGTATTGCATGTATTGGATTCTCTGCAGGACCTTGGACAGAGGTCATTCCTAACTCTACTACCTGTAATCTTTTAAAAATGAGAAGTGAGCACTGAACTTTTTTGGTATTCAGAGATGTACACGCCAGCTGAGCTATGGCCCCTCTACTAGATATGATGTTTAACTGTTAGTTTAGCTTTTTCTAACAAAACACAGACCCCTTTTCTATGTCTAAAGGGAATACTTTAAAAAAATATATATTTTCTGCTCATTGACTCAGACATGTTGACATCCAGTTCACTCCTCCAAACTTCTTAATACCGGAGTAAAACTAAGGTCAGATTGGCAGTTATGGCTTTGAAATTATTTTTCTACCACTTTATTTATTTTGATAAGCAAACAATAAATTTTCATAGTTCAGTCTTGCACACAGCCATGTCATGTAATGCCCACAAAATTGTGAGGATTAAAATAGGCTAAGGCCAAGATCTTGTATACTTTCAGCATTCTGTCAATATATAATGTACAAGCATAGTTAAACTAGATTCTGCAGTTAAGGTTTTCATGCCCCTCTTTTGGCCAGGTTTTACCTGGATTCTAGCCATGCTACCTGGTATCTGTTTGTACCACCAAAAAGGTGGGTAACTGCACTATGGTGCAAAACACACACACGCGCACACACACATGAGATAGAGGGTAAGATAGAAGCATCAAGTGAGTCCAGGGAAGGCAGGAGGGAGCAGAGTTATAAGCATAGCGAAGGAGTCAAGACAGCAGTGATAGAGGTCTTTTGGGAGAAGCAGAACAATATACTGTGCCCTGGTCCCTGTGGCTGTGGCAGCTACTTCGTGATGCTACTATGATGAAAATGGAGCTGGAAAAAGGCAAGAGGAAAGGACAGAAAGAAGTTTGTTATAGTAAATGCTTGTTGTGACTCTTCAGACTTCTAGGAAATGGATTTAAACATTGATAAAGAAAATATGAAAGTTTCTCTCTCTGTCCCTGAACTTTATTACACAGGGCCTGGAATGGGCCTGTTGCGTTCTAAAAGGGAACATGATGAGAACAGGAGGTGGCATAGAATGCTGTTTATCACCCAGGAACAACGATGCGGCTGCCACTGGACATTTCCATCGCATTCAGGATTTGTTCCCCAGGGGGCAATTTTCAGGAATGCTTCTGAAGCATTCCTGAAAATCACCCCTTCTAGGACGTATCTGGAATGTGATGGGAACTACCAGCGGTGGCAGCAGTGTTCTCCCTGTGTAGTAAGATGCATTCTATGCCATCTCCTGTCCACATCGCATTCCCTTTTAGAGCGCAACAGGCCCATTTCAGGGCCTGTGCGATAAAGTCCCCTCCCCTCACTGTTTCTTTCTTTTAAAAGGACTAACTGCACATTTATTTATCTTGAGAGTATGGTAGGGGCATTTGAACTGTTTATTCACTCATATGTCCTACAAAATCAGATGGTTCTTAAAGCTAAATGAATGTGCATAGGAGACTTTCAGAGACTGACAGATTTGTATTTAAGAATACCATTTACCTAGTTCTACAATGTAAACTACAAGGACATATACACAGAATATATACAAAAGGGTAAGGATCAAAAAAGAATTGATAACAACAAGAAGTAAAAAGGTGGTATTAAGTGTGTGGGAAAACATGTGCTGTGTTGGAACAGCACTTGCTTTGATTATTTTTTCTTAATCAAAGAAACACCTTTCAAAGCATTTGAGGGGTTAGCTGAGTGAGTCTTTTGCACAACAATATCTAGCATTTGCCCTTATCTACAAATGGAAATTATATTCAAATATATGTGGAAAGAAGGTGAAAATCATGTTTCTTAAATGCTGGGAGTCTCTGACAAGAAAATCCTGGACTAATAGGAATCATCTCAGTTTTTGAATTATTCTGCACAAAATACATACATTTATGTGTGAAAGAAAATGATATTTATCTGCAGAAATATTATTTGCTGTGTAGAAAATACTAGGAGCAGGGCTTCTGGTGGGAAGCACCAAAAGGGCACTCCCCCTACCTTGCTACTGTAGCACTTAGAATGGCACCACAGCAGTGAGGGGGACACACTCAGCTCTCTCAGCAGCTCCCCTTGGCCTTCTGAGTCCCACATGGCCTTGGCCATGCAGGGCTCAGAATCCAGCCACCAGTACTACCCGAATGGGTGACAACCCCCTCTGGTGTGACACCAGGTGCAGTCAACACCACCATATCCCACCTAGTGACACCACTCCTAAATGTTCAGATGAAGCATGTGCCTGAAATGGGAGGAAAATAGATGCAAGCTCTGTCCCTGGGCTTTACAAGACCAAAAAACATTTCAGAAAAGCAAACTATCATGCCAGTGTGCAGACTGATCATCAGTGTGGAACTGGTCAGGAGCAGGTGCCCTGGCCACATGAGTCACCAGCCCCATTTCTGTCCATAACTTTGTATTCCCCCCCCCTCTAATTGATCACATGAGCTTAAGAATGGACAACTATACCATTAAACTGTGGAGTGAAATGATCCCATCAGATAACAAACAATATAATGAATTTAATAACAACGCTAACAAACTGGTTTGTCCAACAGGGAGCCATGGGTGAATGGGAAAGAAAGGTGATATTGGGGAGGGGCGACTCCATGATTGTGCTGCACTAATGTGTCATTGTACAGGAAGTTGATTGATTTTGTGAGACAGCCAATGTGCTGGTGGCTGAGTGCAATGGAGGGTGATTGGTATCTGATGGTGGAATGGTGTGGGGCAGCATGTTGTTTAGTCTCTAATGCTCCCTTATGATAGGTCCTTCCTCACAGAAGGGGGGGCAGTATAGACTGCATGTCAGTTGTTGGCCCATTGTGGGAGACATTGATGTGGGGTAAGCCATCTTTTTCCCTCTCTCTGTCCTAGCCAACATCTAGCCTCAAATATTTCTGTTTTTATCAGTTGCAGTGAGTGTCTCGGTTTACAGATGTCTATATATGTGGTTGAAGTAGGATGATGTAGTTGGTGAGGTGAGAGGGAATGGTGTTTATATTGTGTTGAAAAGTGAAATAGATCAAAGAATGTTAAATTAGACTTTTTTCTTGAATGTAATAAAATATGTATTAAAATGTTTAATCTAGCTTTGAAGGCAATCACACCATAATTTCTCCCTTCATTTACTGGTCTTTGTATTTACTTTCCTCTGCATTTTGCCATGTGAAGCAAATGACAGACTCTCTAACACTTTACGGGAAGCTGTAATTAGTCTGGTCTTTGTATATTCCAATAAATTCTTCCCAATTGTTCTGAGAGTGCGGGGCAGATTGTGTAGTGAGAGGTGTTCCCTCAAGTAACTTTGGCCCAAGCCATGTAGGGCTTTAAAGGTGATAACAGCACTTTATATTGGGCCCGGAAGCTGATCGACAGCCAGTGTAATGATTTTAATATTGGAGTAATATGGTCAGATCTAGATGTACCTGTGACCAATGTGGCTACAGCATTTTGGACCAATTGAAGTTTCTGAACTTGGTACAAAGGTATCCCCATGTAGAGAGCATTGCGGAAGTCTAGACGAGAGGTTATCAGTACATGTATCACTGTTTCAAGGTCCCTCTTGGCCAGGTAGGGACGCAGTTGGCGTATCAACCTAAGTTGGTACCATGCACTCCTGGCCACCACCTCTACCTGAGATGACAGCTGAAGAGACAAGTCCAGGAGCACTTCCAAACTGCAAACTTCATCCTTTTAGGGGAAGTGTGACCCCGTCCAGGACTGGTTGTAAAATTTCCATCCTTGGACCAGGGGTACCTATCGCAAGCACCTCCGTTTTCTCTGGATTCACTTTGAGGTTGCTTTCCTTCATCCTGCCCATTACCGACTCAAAACAAGCATTTAGAGGAGAGATGCCATCCTTAGTCACTGCAGCAGTTATAACTTTGAATATTTAGTCACTGTGGATTTAATTGAGATGTCTTCTTTCATTACTTTGTACCATGTTTACATCAAACTATAGACTGAAATGTGGATTAAGTGCATTTCCAATTACCTCCATTGGTTCTTGATAGTCAAAGGTGTGTGTGTGAGACGGGTGATAATTTATGAACTAGAAAAGTAGCTATTTACAACTGTGTTAGTACACTTGGTTATAAATCATGTAACACATAACTGTTTAATGTCTGCAGATTAGTTTTCCATGCTCAAAAAGTAAGCCTCTCTGGAGAAGATGAGTTTTGCGACAATTTAGCTCTGTTGTATTTGTAAATACAAATTGTAGAGCAGGAATTATGTAGTGAAGACAGCAGACTGCCCATCAAGGCCCTCAAGAGACAATGGATACAAGACTTGAGTCTTTCCATAAAAAGAGAGTTGTATTAAGGAACTATAATAATCTTTGAAATTTGAAAGTAAATAGTAGCTGAATGTCCCACAGCAAAACTTATGAAGTTTACTTAGAAACAATTGTGAGGAGTCTCTTGTAGAACTCAGTTCATTGTGGAGAATAAGAAATCTAAAGAAGTTATAGATTTGGGTTTAAAATTATGCAAAACGTGGTGGTCCTGGAAAGGTGATTATCCAGTGGACACAAAATACATTACTGTTTAACAAGAGAAAGGCATTTGGCTTTCTTGTGGGAGGGTGTTGTAGAATTGCTTTTAAAAAGGCAGTTTAAATCTCAGAGGTCTGTTTAGCCACTGGATATTGTGGTGTCATGAGGCTTTTATTAGATTAGAACAGGATGAAGTTTTGTTCCTTAAAAATTTTAGAAGACCCATGCTGTTTAAATAGCAGGTGGCTTACTGCCTTCTCCACATCAACAGAGGATTTGAAAATAAACTTTCTACCTTGAACTACATTGGTTGGCTACATTTCTTCTAGTTCAGCTTCCCAGGCCAAAATGGGACCTTTTGTACCAACCAACATTAATAAGGGAACACATGAAATAGTAATACAACTTTGTTCTCTGTCAACAATGGAAATAAGACAGGCAGAAGAAGCCCACAACAAAGATCTTGGGTTGGAAGTAGGAATGGTTTCTGGTGTGGTGCATGATGCTGAGATGTAATGGTAAGAAATCCAAATGAGAAACATGCTTTTGAATATTAAAATACTTGGTTATGGAAATATTAAAATATGTAGCTTACTTGCTAATTAGCTTACTTGCTGTTCACCGCTATGATCTTTGGAATAGCGGTATATAAATAAAACAAATTATTATTATTATTATTATTATTATTATTATTATTATTATTATTATTTATATTGGATTAAGGATTTCTGCTGGTGATACAAATTACAAAAGTAAAAATAAGCTCACTCAAACTTTGTAACGTTCTTGGATAGGTGGGGCAAAATCCACTGCTTTTTGGTACAGTGTTGAAGCATAGAAAATTATCTTACCGGGTAAGAAGTGTTAGAAAAGAGCATTGTTACTGACATTATTGCATGATTGGGGCAAAGATGATCACATGACGTCCTCCTCCTATCATTCTTGTATCATCATGGAAGTATCATGCTAGTGGAATAACTCACTGACTATATAAAAAGTCAATGGCTTGCCGATCACGATTCATTAGCGCTATTGCAAACGTGTGAAAGACAATCACGTTTCAATAGTGCTATTGATATTTTTTCATTAAAATGTCTGGAGAGTAGATTATCACACTACACTCTTAAAATGGGGCTAATAGACTTTTACTGCTCCATCTGCCTCCTGCTGAATTTGGGGGTTTGTCGTTCAGTGAACATCAGAGCTCTCTGGCTGAATATTCTAAATGGTCCTTCCTAAACTACAAGTCACAGAATGCAACAGGAGGATAATATCCTAAATTGAATCCCCCAGTCTCCAAGTGTGCCTGTGTTGCATTTACGAGGAGAGTCCCTCAGCATGGAGAGAAGACCCATTTTTCTCTCTGCTAGCATCTGCCGATGTGTGGAATGTAAAAGCGCTTTTGTACTTTTTACTGCTTGTGAATTGTTTAATGCTCCATTGTTGTGACTAGTGTGAAAGTAAGTGTTTCAATATCACCATGGAATCATTCTTGCTTAATAACATTAGAATAGCTTTTTTAAACTGTAAAATAGCCCTGATGTGATAATCTTCATAAAGAGTTTGGTGATGCCTACATTTCAATCTGGCTTCTATATACAATAATATAAAAATATATATTTTTTGTTAATATATTAATCACATTAGGCTATTTGGAAACCCTGCCCTCCCATTTGATACTGGAAGGACTTTGGATGACTATGTTCAACCAAACCTTTATGACCCTTCTGTGAATGCTGTAGAATGCTTTTTCAGAGAATTCTATTATACAGTGTTGGGTGATTGGGATTCCTTGGGTTTGGTTCTAGGACCCATGTGGATACCAACATCCATGGATGCTCAAGTCCCATTAAATACAGTGATGTAGTGAAATGGTATCCCTTATATAAAATAAAAAGCCCATTCTGAGAAAAAAAGTGTAATATAAATCCCTTAAATATATAAATAAAAAATAGCAAAATCAAACAAAAATGCTTTTTATACTTTTAAAACATTTTAAATATTTTTTTAACTGTGGTTTGTCAAATCTGTGGATGAAGAATTTGTGGATATTGATGGATAACTGTGTTCCAGCAGGAAACAGTCATTGCTGATTTTTTTTACTGGTCTTGCTGCTTACAATGGTATTTTTATGAAAACCTTATAAGTTCATTATTATTTAACAATTTGCTTTTGTTATTTATTGTAATTTAGCTTTAATTTTAGTCACCTTGAAAATATATTGAAAGGCAGAGTACAAATAGGTTCATTAATATAACATAGATTAAAAACAAGTCATAAAGTGTGATTGGTAAGAGACAGATGTTTTCCACCCTCATTCAATAATTCTCCTTACCGGTCAGAAGTCCATCTACCTATTTTTGTTGGTGAACAAAGCCGAAGAAATATGTTGTCTTTTCCTTATCAGTATGCAGAGTTGTCCCTATCGATGATTTTTAGTCAGTTTTGCTTCTACTGTAATATTTTCTTCAACTAAGGAGTTTTGCTCTCAGAAATATATGGATTTATATTCTACATAAAATGAATGGCAGTAGTTAATTGTGCTAAAATAAAAAGACTTATTGAGGAACTCTGCTGCAGTAGAGTTGGGTGGCTTTTCCCACCTCTTCTCGGCAGCACAGAGGGGCTTTCAGTCCCATCCCAGGCCCTGCTTGCACTCGTTTGGAGCGCCTGTAGCCATTCCGGACTTTGCTCGCACTTGGCTTGAGGTGGAGGAGTGGTGGGTCTGGTCCCAGATCTCCAGGAGAGGGCTCCTCAGCCAGGCAGGTCCAGGTAGCAGGCTCCTTGGCTTGGCTCCTGCCTCCATCTCCCTCTTTCTCCAGTGGAGGTAGTGGGAGCCCAGGGAAAGAGGAGGCATGGGGAAAGCTCAGGTCCCTGTGTGGGGAGACTTTTTGAGCGCCAGAAACCGGCAGCTCTGGCTCCTTCCCAAGCCCAAGCAATTGCCCAACCCTGACCATATAAACCAGGTCCAGCCCTCCTTCAAAGCAGCCCTGCTGTTTCCCTCCTGTCTCCAGCCTTTGCCAGTGGGAATGAGCCTGATGTTGATTAAATATATAGATGACTGTTATACTTCAGGCTATGACCTTAAACAATAACAGTCAGGCTGCAGCTCTTAAAGGCTGGTTCTTATCTTGAAGTTTTGTTTTGTTTTGTTTGCAAACTGAAAGGGACTTTTAAAAAATAAATGGAGTTATATGTTAACCAATTTTTCTGTATCTTGACACCTCTATATCCTTTCAAAGAATCTCTAGGATTTCTGTAATCCTGATGGACTTGTTTTATGCTGCAGAAAAAGGCAGAACTGGATCTCGGCAAGTGCAAAAGAGCAAAGTTTATATGAAACTCAGAATCAGATGGGCAAGAGGTCACCATTGCCCCCCCCCCCCCCAGTGATGCAGACAAGGAAAATTCCATCACACTTTTAAAAGTGACTTTTCAAAACTATTGTAATGTTTCAGTGTTGGTTTTCAACTCACATGGCTCCTGATCTGTTGAGACTGATATCCAGTTCTTAAATGAAGCACTTGTAAATCAAGGAAAGGCTATGTAAATTGCGCAGATTAAGATTCCAGGATTAATTTCTGACATCTCCTATTTTACAAAGCATAAGGAGAAGACATGAGAAAGACCTTTTTTTGACAGTCAGGAAAGCTACTGTAGAAGAGACAGAAATGGTCACATGGTGTGACCATATGTTCATTTCAGAGCATATGCTTGGAATATATATTTTGGAATATATATAAATTATGAATAAAATCCATAATTTAGATTGTTGTGAAAGTTAAAAGAAGAACTTACAATAGAGCAGGAGGCTGGAATCTCCAGGAGCTATTCTCATAAAATAACCACTGCTGGCTGAGCAACCTGGTCCAATGGTCTTATGCAGTATAAAGTAGCTTCATATATTCATTTCACTGTGTCATGGCTGGTGTTTAAATAAGGAAGAAGAAAAATAGAAAATAAGGACATACAGGGGAAAATATTTTGTTTCATATACATTGTTTAGACAAGAGGTGAGTTGAAATGTGCATCTTTTACATTTTTGGAAATGCGTAGCTATGTCAAATACATTGAAACTATCCTTCAAGAAAAGTTTATCCTTGTGAAAATTCTGTTGCTGTGTTGCTGGCAAGGTTATTGTCAGTTTGCACTATCTGCTGCATAAGTATCACTCAGGCAAGTTAGTTCCGCCTACGGGCTTGACTAACCTGGATGCTTAGCATTTGCAAACCTGTTTCCTCCACAGATCAGCAGAATATTTTTCAAGTCCTGCATTCATTTTCTTTAGATACATAAAAAGCAAGAATTATGCATTGTTTAAAATTAACATATTAGAGGATTTTTGAACCATGTTCAAGACTTAAAATCCTATATTATACCTTCATCCTAACGATCCTTTTTTTTTTCCTCTACAATTTCCCAAGATACCAAGTACAAACGATCCTGGTCACAGCTAAATTATCATTTCAGTTACAATTGATGAAATAAAAATGTTGATAAAGCCCAGGGAGCTCCAACTTATACTTATATTAGGAACATGTAAAGTTTACTTGAATGAAGAGGTATGTTGTTTAGATCTCTATCCCCCCCCTCCCCCGGCTCAAATATGCAAGCAAGAGAAGAATTAGCAAATTCCTCCCAGTATCACAACAACTAGTTGATCTTCAGCTCCTTCCCCCTTTCGACAGCCCTAATATTCCCCAAATTACAGACTAACTTGCTATCAATAGCGACTTCATAAAAGTAAATACTCACCTTGTCCTTCCATATCTGAATATCAGTTCTATTGGAGTTGATGCCACCAGAACAAAAGACCTAGTGGCCCATGGCAGATGTAATCACCCTCTGCCCCCCAAAAAAATCACTAGGTTTTTTTGTTCTAGTGCGTTTTTACAAATGTTCTGGGGCACTTCAAACTGTTCAACACGCTTCATATGCCTAGCCTTGAATAATACACATATTATTTAATAAATCCATTTTTTAAAAAAGATATCTAAATATGTGAAAATTGTAAAGAGTTGTTTAAGGCAATACCAATGCCATTTCTATTCTGCTATTTTAGGGTTTTTTTAAATATATTTTTCTGTAGTTCTAGTTTTAAGTAGTAGTTGTAACCTACAGAGACGTTGGACACTACAGGCAAATTATAAACTATGAAATGACGTGTATATTTTAGTTCTAACTGAAACATCATTTTAGCTGCCATTTTAGGGATTTAAAAAAAAAAAAAACCAAAAAATTATCACAAGAGCCCTGGTAGCGCAGTGGTTAAATGCCTGTACTGCAGCCATTCACTCAAAACCACAAGGTTGCGAGTTCAAGACCAGCAAAGGGGCCCAAGCTCGACTCAGGCTTGCATCCTTCCAAGGTCGCTAAAATGAGTACCCAGACTGTTGGGGGCAAATTAGCTTACTTGCTAATTAGCTTACTTGCTGTTCACCACTATGCTCTTGGAACTAGCGGTATATAAATAAAACAAATTAATTAAATTAATTAAGTGTTCAAGAGAGCTGTTTTATTCCAAAAACTACCTGCTACTTAATGCTCAACCTTTAATATATTTCACCAAATTTCATTTTTTATCCTGAACTGGAGTAGCTGCCTTGAAGACTGCTGAATCATCACCAAGATAACATTTGAACCAACATTTATCTATTCTAGTCTCTATAGTAACTATACTACCTTGCATACAAGTGTCAATAGTGGAAGATTATTCTCTAACTTAGAAGACTGTGGGACAAAACAGACCTCCTTGAAGGGGTGGCTTGAAACTACCTTTCCAAAGTGGATTGGGGCCATGGCAACCACACGCTGCAGCCTCAATCCAACGTTTTGTCAGAGTGCCAAGGGTTAAAACACAGCACACAGGAAATGCTTGATGTGGTGTGTTTGACCATGACATTCAGCAGAAGTACAAGGTTGATTAGCACAGCTGATGCTCATTGGTTCAAGGACACTTTGGTGTCCAAATGCACGTAGCCATGGGTGATGAAACAATGTGTCTGGATTACACAGGGACACCACATGGTTACCCATCTGAACTCACTGGGTTGGGAGACCACTGGTCTGGAGTCTATATAAACCCAGGGGTTTCAAGTTATAGGTTGTGTGGTTTGTAGTAGGAGTTGGTTGGTATGCGTTGTGAGTTTGAAGAGATCTGTATTTGTATTATAGCACTGTGATAAAGAGCACTTCGGGACTTAGCTTGTCTGGTAGTTTATCGAAGAAGTCTGGCATCGGTTTGCTGTGTGTCCCTGACCCCCCAAGAAGCTTACATGCCAAAGAAAAAGAGACATGTCAAAAATTCCTGCAATTTTTTTCCTTTTCCTTTTTTTAGTTCTAGCACAACATCAACTTTGCAGTAAAAACCTAGACTCTCCGTCCTTTTACTATGCACAGAAAACTGTCCAGCCTTCTCAGGAAACAAAAGACAAGAACAAATACTCACAATTGTTTTTCCTATGGGAAAAAGTATATGCAAAAACTAAATTACATATCATACCCCTATACAATACAGGTGAAGGGGTTTGACATTGTGACATTGTACCACTTTTACTGGTATCTATGCTGAGCAGTCCCAAAGTTCTGCAGCAGTAAAAGAATTTCTACCTTTTCTGGTATTAAATTGGTATCATAGCTGTAAAAGTGCTCCCAGCAGAGAGGAATCTGCCTTACCGTATAAAGAGTCTGGACCATATTTGGGATCTAGATAAGTACACATAGCTGGGGAGCAACTAATGAAGGTCAGAATCTGCATAATCTATATCTGTGCTTCTGTCTGTAGAAGTGACACGAAATCAGAGACTACCTCCCTCAGGGAAAGATGCTCTTCTGTCCAGGGACATTTGTATAGATTGCCTGACCATTGCCACCTCTGCTTTCCATCCTTCCTTCCTGGAAAATTCACTCAGTTCCCAAATCCTGCCCTGGGATAGGTTGTGCACTATAAAATATGCCTGCTTAGTCATTATCAATTTGATCTCATTTGAGAGCAGATGAAACTGTGTCAGTATCTCACTTGACTGTACAGCATTGTTGATCATGCCACAATCCCAAGCAGCTTGCTCAGCCACTTTCACATCATAGTGCCCCCCCCAACTGGGACCTCCACATCTGCAATCAGTACATTATTACCCTCTTCATTCCCTTCAGTCACTGTTTGCTACCCCTTCTATGCCATTAGCTCCTGGATATATGTGAATCTTTGCATGAATTGTGTCCCTCTCATAAAATAAAACTATTTTGGCATTTGCACTCTGGAGTTCTTTTTCTTGGAACCAATATTCACAGATTTGATCCCTGCTTTGAGTTGCCCAACGCCTCTCAGCTGCTTTTAACGAGTTACTAAAATCTGCCAATTTGAATATTAATTGTGGGTTGGATAACATTAAGCTGCAGCATACATGTGTTTGTTTGTTGTAACATTTTTGTTGTGCAAATTATTGCTATAGTGCAATTCATTTCCCCCCTAACTTGTCACCTACCAATATACAACTGTACTGAAGCAATGAAGGAAAGAGACCAATTGGAAAAGTCCAATATTGAAAGGAGAGGTGTTCTCATCTGTACTCCTTTTTTTTTTTCCTTTCCCTTTTCCTTTCTACAGCTCTAGCTTGCTTTAGGGCCTTGTGGCCCTAGTTTTCTTTTTGTCCTGATTTTTAGAGAAGGTTCAGTTTACACATGATTAGTTTTACCATTTCAGTCTTACCTGAACTCTTCTACAGACAAGCATATTTCTTTTTATTTTATTTTTTTCCTTGTGAAGTTTAGAAAAAGCTTCACTGTTTCATTTTACTTCACCTACCAACCATTTCTACCTGGGCTAATTTTTCCCAGCTGAATTTTTTCCTGGATCCATCATCCACTTTTGCTTAAATTTCCAGGGACCTATCTGTTAGAATAGCTTATCTTTCTTCCTAATATTTAGGCCAGACTAAGCAGATGGAACATACCTTTTAACCTTAGGAATGGAAGAAGAAAAGAGCACATGTGTTTCATGAAGGGCTGTAGTTAATTTTGCATGCTGTTAATCTGGTATGTAAGAGATAATCCCATCTGATTCTTTAATCCAGGTTCTCTACTTTTATTGTATGGTATTTTCATTAAATTCATTAATTAACATCTACATCATAATACTAGTGGAAAGCTAATAGACTTGGGAATTACTAAGGAAAGTTAAAAAAGAAAGTGCAAAAGCAGGTTTTGCTGGACAGAAAGGAAACAAAAATAAAGGCGAACAACCGACTACACAGGCAGGCTGCGTTGCTGCCGGGCCAAGGCGCCACTGGGTCCGGCGTGCCCCGCATGCTTCCTGGGCGTGCTGGCCTCTGATTGGATGGCGGGGTGAAAGGGAGGGACTTCTGTCTCCAGATGGTCACTCTGGGAGGCGGAGGGCTCTCTTGTTGGTCCTCCCGCGTCCTCCAGGGCAGCCAATTGGCTGGCTGCTCCTGGGGGCAGAGCGACTCCCCACCCAGCCCCCACCTTGGGAATGGCCTATTTAAGGCCATGTCAGCATCCTTCTCTGGCACCATTTCGCTTGCTCTCCTACCCGCCCTCCCTTGGTATACGTGGTTTTTTTGTCACAACTTTGGGGCGGCAGCAGAGGTTCTGGATCTGGCACGACATGTGTCTATAAGGTTGCGTAGCACTGTATCAGGTCCCTATGGGACACGGGAGTGAGGGCACCGTTGTGGCCATTGCGGGGGCCATAACGAGGAAACCGCTTCCAGGTGACTAGGTCTTGGAATCATCCAACCCATTGCATTTTCCATTGCTATGTATGGATGTGAGAGCTGGACATGAAGAATGCAGTAGAAAGAATCACTCTTTGAGTAAATGAATAAGGAAGTAAACTTAGATGATTGCACATTGTTGTTGTTGTTGTGTGCATTCAAGTCACTTCTGACTGATGGCAATCCTAATGCAAACTTCAGTGAAATAGTGAATAAAGCAAATAAAGAAATAAACTCATTTGAGATGTTGTGCTGGAGGGGAGTGCAGGTGATTACCATGGATTGCCAAAAGACAAACAAATGGGCACTTAAACTGATCAAGCCTGAACTCTCCCTAGAAGCCAAGATGATCAAATTGAGGCTGTTGTACATTGGCCATATCATGAGAAGCTGAGTTCTCATGATAATAAGCAAAGAAGATAATATAGTAATGATAATATACTAGGAAGATAAGATAATAATGCTAGGAAAGATAGAAGGTAGTAGAAAGGGAGCCAAATTGCACACCAGATGACTAAACTCCATCAGGGAAGTTGTGGGCCTTAACCTGCAGAACTTGAGGAGAGCAGTGGGGAATAGGGGGGGCTTAGAGATGTCTCATATGTAGGGTCACCATGATTCAGGGTTGACCTATTGGCTAATAACAACCACAGAACAAAGAGTTATTAAATAGTCATTTGACAGGTGGCGAGAGGAAAAGTAGCAGGTTCAGTGAACACCTTGGCATCTTTTTATTGAAGGGATGGAACTGCTTCATTGATACCCAACTATGAAATAACAAGACCAGACATGTAATTGGATGAATAAAGGGCCATTTATTTGACCTATAATCTATTTAAAGCTAAGCACTTGAACTTCAACCTTAACTTCAAACTCTGAGCAATTGATTAAAGTGAAAGCCTGGTGCGGGTCCAGCTGAAGCCAGGGTCAAACCTAGACTTCCGCTTCAGCCTTCCCTTTGGGCACAAACACCAAACCCCGAGGGTAAATCTGATGATTTGGATTACATCCTCAGTCCAGTCCTAGGAAGGTAAAATAAGGCACTCTCCCCCAAACCCCAATAATTGTAAGGTTGAGCAAAACCCCCATGTCTACCCCAAAGGCAGGTTCTCTCACAACTCCACGTGTAAAGCTGATCAAGAGCCTAACCTTTCACCACAAAGGGGTGCCAATGGTGCTACCAAACAGTTCTTTAACTCCATATGGGCCAGTGAAACCTATTTAACAGCCACCCAAAGCCAATCACCAGTCCCAGCACACAGTATGGGGTAGGCCAAAAACCCCGGGAAAAGGGGAGAAAATTCCTACCCTGCCCTGAAGTGACCAAAAGTTCATACTGCATTTAGGGTGGAGGGTGGGCTGCTTCATGGAAAAGAGGCAGGATGGGGGGGGGGCACTGTTTATATACTGACTCCGCTTCCATCACATGCCTCAGCTTAGTCCAATGGACCTTGTTGATATTGAAAATTCTGGTCTCTATCATGGGGGTATCACAAGCCCCACCCTCCCTCAAGGCTCTGTCAATCGTCCTGTGTGAAATTATACACTGGGACCTGGGAAATAGAAAAAAAAGACTACACTTGGGGCTGGCCTGGGGCTTTGGCCTCACTGTAATAATAATAATAATAATAATAATAATAATAATAATACTAAAATAATATATAATTAACGATCAGGTGGTTTACAAATTTACATACAAATACATAATTGTCATTCTGGGACTTGGCATGGGGTTCCTTAGATCTTCCTTCCAGTCTATTGACAGATGAAAAGTAACCCAGGTACAGTATTCGTTTGGGCCCAAGCCCTGTGACCACAACCGCAAAGGAGGACAAGGCACCACAATATAGGGCATAAAAATGTAGGATATTACCAAAAAAAGCTAAATTATCATATAAATATAAATTCATATCATATGGTTTATTTACAACTATATTACACATACTGTATTTTATTGTGTACGGAACCATACTTTTCTGATGAACTTATCACCATTAAAATGCCTGTTGACTTGCAATACTTCAACTCTAAGCAAAACAAATGCTTAAAATTGTACTTTCCAGTAGTAAACCCTTACATAGAAATTGTTACTTTCATTTGCAATTTTCCCATCTGCTCTCTCATTCCTCCTGCTTCTTCCTCATCCCAAATAGCACATTTCCCCTTGGTGCTGCTGATCTACTTCAACAACCCAGATCCTCCTTTGCTTTCAACACACCCAGCAGAGAAAAACACACACACACACATAAACAAAACCACGACATAGTCAATGACAGTCTTGTCACCCCTTCCCTTCTCCCCATACACTGAGATCATGCTGCTCAACCTTGCCAACTTCTCCCCATTTCCTTTGCCTCTCTGATGCAGGCAACAGTTTTGTTGCAGGCTAAACATTTTGGTTATGTTTATTGCTTGGTGAAAACTAGCAAGCCCTTTGCAGCAAGTAATAAGCCCTTTATGGAAGTAATTAATCTTTAGACCTACCTCTTGCTTACCTGCTGAGGCACCACATGACACAAGGACAGGTTTTATGGCTCAGGGTAGGGGACATTTTGGAATTCTTCCTGGACCTCTGGACAGAAGATTAAAATGAGGAACATATCTGGGAACAGAAGGACCTCTGGTCACCCTTCCCCTGGGGCTCAGGTGTTTTGGCCAAAGAAAGGTTGAGGAGGAAGTCAATGGGTGATGCCTGCCATAGCTGATGCCACATGAGGTTTCTTTCCTCTTCTTGCTCATCTCCAGTTTCATTTCTCTTTAATAGGTTTCAGGTTAAATAAAGTGGCTTTTATTCAATCCAGCTTTCAGTGTCTGGTCTTGTTGTTCTATGGTTGGCCAGTAAAGGAAATATTCAGTCCAGGAAAGATAAAGTAGCAGAATGTGTACTCCATAATAGAATCTTTCAGCTTCTGCAGTCAATCCCAGTTTCTCCTTACTATTGTGGAAAAGAAGCACACACCTATACTTATGACTGCTTTATAGACAGCTCTCAGGGTGAGAACTAAATAAGAAATGACAGTCCATTTTCTGCATTCAAAGTACATGGCTTTCCTAATGGAGCTTACAGGGTCTCAAAGAAATGAGAATTCTGTAGGGGTAAGGAAACTTTGAAATTGTAGGGCAAGATTTTATCCATTTTATAGGTTGCATGTTTATAACAGTATGTTACACTATTAGCTCTATAGGTGTGCTACCAGTAATTCCAGTCCTTCCTTCCTTCCTTCCTTCCTTCCTTCCTTCCTTCCTTCCTTCCTTCCTT